>NW_028318092.1:0-202500 GCF_062004578.1 Staurois parvus | reverse complement strand
GGGACATCCCATCCACCATAGGGACATCCCAGTCCTCCAAAGAGATATCCCCATATAGCAAAGAGACATCCCATCCACCAAAAAGACATCCCAATCAACCAAAGAGACATCACCATATAGCATAGAGCAGGGGTGGGCAAATGTGGCCTTCCAGCTGTTGTAAGTCCCATGAGGCATTGCAAAACTGACAGTTACAAGCATGACTCCCAAAGGCAGAGACATGATGGGACTTTTAGTTCACTAACAGCTGGAGGGCCACAGTTGCCCACCCCTGGCATAGAGACATCCCATCCACTATAGAGACATCCCAATCCAGCAAAGAGACATCCCCATCCAGCAAAGAGACATCCACATATAGCAAAGAGACATCCCATCCACCATAGAGACATCCCAATCCAGCAAAGAGACATCCCCATATAGAAAAGAGACATTCCCATATAGCAAAGAGACATTCCAATCCACAAAGAGACAGCTCATTAAGCAAAGAAACATCCCAATCCACTACCACTACAGAGCAGGACTGTTTGGCTGCCACAGTGTGCCAGCTGGTGAAAGAGAGAGGCCGCTGTTGTCCCTTCAGTGCCATGGTGTCTGCAGCGGCCAGCCTGGGAGGCATCTGTGTATCCTCTGCAGCACTTCCTGTTTGTCTCTGGTGCCATCTTGGTCTCTCCTCCTGATGGCCCTGCTTTAGGCAAAGCCGCAGAGCGGGAGGTGAGCTGCGGCCAGGGTCTGTGTTAGCCCCGCCCAGACCACGGTCGCCACTTACCTCCCGCTGTGCGGCCTGGTCATCAAAAAAGGCCGCTCTTCTTTGGCCCGGAGGCCACAGCCCAGAGATTCATACTCTGAATGGTCTAGGGGTGTTAGTGGGGTATCACAAGGCTCAGTGTTGGTGTACCCTAAGGTTCTGTTATTAGTGGGGTACCCCAAGGCTGAGTGTTATTAGTGGAGTAGTCCAAGTTTAGTGTCATTAGGGGTGCACCCCACGGTTCAGTGTTATTAGTGGAGTACCCCAAGGCTCAGTGTTATTAGTGGTGTAACCCAGGGTTCAGTCTCAGTGGTGCACCCCAAGGTTCAGTGTTAGTGGTGTACCCCAAGGCTCAGTGTTAGTGGGGTACCACAAGGTTCAGTGATAGTGGGGTACCCCAAAGTTCAGTGTTATTAGTGGGGTACCCAAAAGCTCAGTGTTAGTGGCGTACCCCAAGGTTCAGTGTTATTAGTGGGGTACCCCAAGGTTCAGTGTTGTTAGTGGTGCACCCCAAGGTTCAGTGTTATTAGTAGTGTACCCCAAGGTTGTGTTATTAGTGGTGCACCCCAAGGTTCTGTGTTATTAGTGGGGTACCCCAAAGCTCAGTGTTATTAGTGGGGTACCCCAAGGCTCACTGTGATTAGTGGTGTACCCCAAGGCTCAGTGTTATTAGTGGGATACCCCAAAGCTCAGTGTTAGTGGGGTACCCCAAGGCTCACTGTGATAAGTGGTGTACCCCAAGGCTCAGTGTTAGTAGGATACCCCAAAGCTCAGTGTTATTAGTGGGGTACCCCAAGGCTCATTGTGATTAGTGGTGTACCTCAAAGCTCAGTGTTATTAGTGGTGTACCCCAAAGTTCAGTGTTATTAGTGGGGTACTTCAAGGCTCACTGTGATTAGTGATGCACCCCAAGGTTCAGTGTTATTAGTGGGGTACCCCAAGGTTCCATGTCATTAGTGGTGCACCCCAAGGTTCAGTGTTATTAGTGGGGGACCCCAAGGTTCCATGTCATTAGTGGTGCACCCCAAGGTTCAGTGTTATTAGTGGGGGACCCCAAGGCTCAGTGTTGGGACCATTACTTTGTAATCTATATATACACGATATGGGGTCAGGGATTTCAGTCTAAATGGCAACTATGGGGCCAATGAGGTTTAATGTTGATAAATGTAAGGTACAGCACTTGGGCGCTCGGAACACGCATGCATCATTCATACTAGGGGGGGTAAAACTGGGGGGCTCAGGATACGCATGCATCATACATACTGGGGGGGTACAATTGGGGGGCTCAGGATACGCATGCATCATTCATACTAGGGGTGGTACAACTGGGGGGCTCAGGATACGCATGCATCATACATGCTGGGGGGGTACAATTGGGGGGCTCAGAATACGCATGCATCATACATTCTAGGGGGGTACAACTGGGGGGCTCAGGATACGCATGCATCATACATTCTAGGGGGGTACAACTGGGGGGCTCAGGGTATGCATGCATCATACATTCTAGGGGGGTACAGCTGGGGGGCTCAGAATACGCATGCATCATACATTCTAGGGGGGGTACAACTGGGGGGCTCAGGATACGCATGCATCATACATTCTAGGGGGAGATATGATACAAGATTCTAAGATGTTCATTTTTTTCTGGGCTCCACCAATTCTTCATGAAGGGTCCAGCCATTGGAGGGTCCAGCCATTGGATGGTCCCAGGATGCAGCATCATGGAACGTCGGTCAGAGAGTTTTACTTCCTGGGGTTCATGGTTTCTCCAGATCTGGAATATCTCCTATTTGTGGTTGTCTTGGTGGTCTACATGGCAGGGATTGGGATCAATAGTTCTGTCATTGCCATCGTGAGGATGGATCAAAGCCTCCAGAAGCCCATGTATTTCTTCATCGGTGTTTTCTCTTTCTTGGAGATCTGGTATCCCACGGTTACGGTTCCCGGGTTATTGCGTGGATTGCTGCTAAGAGTTAAAGGGATATCTGTTGGGTGCTGCATAGCTCAGTTCTATTTACACTTTTCTTTGGGGGCCACAGAAAACTTCCTTCTCGTGGTCATGGCTTTTGACCGCTATGTGGCCATTTGTAGACCTTTACATTACGTCTTCATTATGAGACCCAAGATTTGTGTCCGATGTGCCCTGGGGACCTGGATTGGGGGCTTCGCAAGCATTGCAATTCCATGTGTCCAAATTTCGAAGGTGACATTTTGTGGCCCAAATGTGGTTGAGCATTATTATTGTGACTTTGCACCTTTGATACGACTCGGATGTTCCGATACCTCCAGTCTGGAGACTCTCTTCATGCTCACGTGTGCCCTTGTAATATTAATATGTTTCACACTCATTGTCATCTCCTATATCTACATTCTGAGGACAATTCTGGTTCTGCCGAAATCCTCAGGCCGTTCCAAAGCCTTCTACACTTGTGCCTCCCACCTGACTGTTGTCCTCATATTTTATGGAACGATTGCCTTCATGTTTGTTCGACCAACAGGAAAAAGTGACCTTCACACCAATAAGATTGTCTCCGTATTCCCATCGGTGGTGACTCCGGTGCTAAATCCCATTATCTACACACTGAGGAACCACGAGGTGAAGGCTGCAATATGGAGAGCCATCCGTTGCGTTTAATTCTCCTCTATAGACATGGAAATTGAAGCGTCACACCACTGCTGCCAGGTCCAGACCCAACTTTATTCCAGAAGAAATCAGGGGACCAGCCAAAGAGTATGCTATACATTTTGGGGGTTCAAAATTACCCCCTTCATCACAGCTTGATTGAGGACAATGTGAATGGACTGGAAATGAACTGGACCTTGAATGGTAATCCTTCCAGTGTGGTCACAAGTTCCGGTCTTTGTAGCAGTGGTGTGGAGCTTCCATGGGAATCTCTGCTACATTACGGTACAAGCCAAGCAGACCATGGAGGTCCTTTGGGGTGTAGAAACCACCTGAACCACATCGCCTCCACCAACAGCAATGCCCGAAGGATAGATGGCAAGACCAATAGGATAGCCTCACGAGTCCGGTGCTATTTTTCCATTTTCTTCAACAAATTATTTTTTACGGCATCTATTCTAGCACATCAAATGCTCTGATGTACCTTCCTAATTTATTTATTTTATTTTATAGTTTTCATATTTATTTTATTTAATTATTATTATATTTAATAATGTGATATTATTATTATTATTATTATTATTTTAAATTTATTTTATTATTATATTTAATAATGTGATGATAATAATAAAATGAGTACAATAAATATGAAATAATAACAATAATAAAAAATGAGTAAAATAAATATGAAATAATAATAATAATATTTCATATTTATTTTACTCATATTTTATTATTATTATATATTTTAGTTATTTTTTATGTTTATATTATTATTGTTAATATTTAATTTATATACAAGATATTCTTTATTATTAATCTCCTCATGTGTTTCTTGGAATACCTTTCATTGCATGCTACAGACTGAATCAATGAAAATACACTATACTGCCCCAAGTATTGTCCCTGCCCCCCCCCCCCATATATACACAATATTGCCCCAAGTATTGTCCCTGCCCCCCCATATATACACAATATTGCCCCAAGTATTGTCCCTGCCCCCCCATATATACACAATATTGCCCCAAGTATTGTCCCCGCCCCCCGTATATACACTATATTGCCTCAAGTATTGGTTGGCCGGCCTTTCCACGCACATGACCTTTAATGGCCCCCCCGTCTTAATCCGTAGGGTTCAATATTGAGTTGACCCTGCCCTTTCCACACACATGACCTTTAATGGCCCCCCAGTCTTAGTCAGTAGGGTTCAATATTGAGTTGGCCCCGCCCTTTCCATGCACATGACCTTTAATGGCCCCCCAGTCTTAATCCGTAGGGTTCAATATTGAGTTGACCCCGCCCTTTCCACACACATGACCTTTAATGGCCCCCCAGTCTTAATCCGTAGGGTTCAATATTGAGTTGACCCCGCCCTTTCCACACACATGACCTTTAATGGCCCCCCAGTCTTAATCCGTAGGGTTCAATATTGAGTTGACCCCGCCCTTTCCACACACATGACCTTTAATGGCCCCCCAGTCTTAATCCATAGGGTTCAATATTGAGTTGGCCCCGCCCTTTCCACACACATGACCTTTAATGGCCCCCCAGTCTTAGTCCGTAGGGTTCAATATTGAGTTGACCCCGCCCTTTCCACGCACATGACCTTTAATGGCCCCCCAGTCTTAATCCGTAGGGTTCAATATTGAGTTGGCCCCGCCCTTTCCACGCACATGACCTTTAATGGCCCCCCAGTCTTAATCCGTAGGGTTCAATATTGAGTTGGCCCCGCCCTTTCCACACACATGACCTTTAATGGCCCCCAGTCTTAGTCCGTAGGGTTCAATATTGAGTTGGCTCCGCCCTTTGCACCTATAACAGCTTCAACTCTTCTGGGAAGGCCGTCCACAAGGTTTAGGAGGGTGTCTATGGGAAGGTTGGACCATTCTTCCAGAAGCACATTTGTCAGGTCAGGCACTGATGTCGGGGGAGGAGGCCTGGCTCGCAGTCTCCACTCTAATTCATCCCAAAGGTGTTCTATGGGGTTGAGGTCAGGACTCTGTGCAGGACAGTCAAGTTCCTCCACCCCAAACTGGCTCCTCCATGTCTTTATGGACCTTGCTTTGTGCACTGGTGGGCAGTCATGTTGGAACAGGAAGGGGCCATCCCCAAACTCCTCCCACAAAGTTGGGAGCATGAAATTGTCCAAAATGTCGCCTTAAGAGTTCTCTTCACTGGAACTAGGGGGCCAAGCCCAACCCCTGAAAAACAACTTCACACCATAATCCCCCCTCCACCAAACTTTACACTTGGCACAATGCAGTAAGGCAAGTACCGTTCTCCTGGCAACCGCCAAACCCACAGATGTCTATTGGATTGCCAGATAGAGAAGCGTGATTAGTCCCTCCAGAGAACACGTCTCCACTGCTCTAGAGTCCAGTGGTGGCGTGCTTTACACCACGGCATCCAACGCTTTGCATTGCACTTGGTAATGGAAGGCTTGGATGCAGCTGCTCGGCCATGGAAACCCATTCCATGAAGCTCTCTACGCACTGTTGTTGGGCTCATCTGAAGGCCACACCAAGTTTGGAGGTCTTTAGCTATTGGCTCTACAGACAGTTGGCGACTTCTGCGCACTGTGCGCTTCAGCATGCGCTGACCCCGCCCTGTCATGTGACGTGGCCTACCACTTGGTGGCTGAGTGGCTGTTGTTCCCAGTTGCTTCCACTTTGTTATAATCCCACTAACAGTTGAGCCATGGAGGGGATTGGAACACCTGAATCACATGCTTGGAGGGGATTGGAACACCTGAATCACATGCTTGGGAGGGGATTGGAACACCTGAATCACATGATATGGAGGGGATTGGAACACCTGAATCACATGATATGGAGGGGCTTGGAACACCTGAATCACATGATTGGGAGGGGATTGGATCACCTGAATCACATGATATGGAGGGGATTGGAACATCTGAATCACATGATATGGAGGGGATGGGAGCACCTGAATCACATGATTGGGAGGGGATTGGAACACCTGAATCACATGATATGGAGGGGATTGGAACACCTGAATCACATGATATGGAGGGGATGGGAGCACCTGAATCACATGATTGGGAGGGGATTGGAACACCTGAATCACATGATTGGGAGGTGATTGGAACACCTGAATCACATGATATGGAGGGGATGGGAGCACCTGAATCACATGATATGGAGGGGATTGGAACACCTGAATCACATAATATGGTGAGGATTGGAACACATGATTCACATGATTGGGAGGGGATTGGAATACCTGAATCACATGATATGGAGGGGCTTGGAACACCTGAATTACATGATTGGGAGGGGATTGGAACACCTGAATCACATGATATGGAGGGGATTGGAACACCTGAATCACATGATTGGGAGGGGATTGGAACACCTGAATCACATGATATGGAGGAGATTGGGACACCTGAATCACATAATATGAAGAGGATTGGAACACCTGAATCACATGATTGGAGGGGATTGGAACACCTGAATCACATGATATGGAGGGGATTGGGACACCTGAAGCACATGATATGGAGGGGATTGGAACACCTGAATCACATGATTTGAGGGGATTGGAACACCTGAATCACATGATATGGAGGGGATTGATACACCTGAATCACATGATATGGAGGGGCTTTGAACACCTGAATCACATGATTGGGAGGGGATTGGAACACCTGAATCACATGATATGGAGGGGATTGGAACACCTGAATCACATGATTGGGAGGGGATTGGAACACCTGAATCACATGATATGGATGGGATTGGGACACCTGAATCACATGATATGGAGGGGATTGGAACACCTGAATCACATGATTGGGAGGGGATTGGAACACCTGAATCACATGATATGGAGGAGATTGGGACACCTGAATCACATAATATGGAGAGGATTGGAACATCTGAATCACATGATATGGATGGGATTGGGACACCTGAATCACATGATATGGAAGAGATTGGAGCACCTGAATCACATGATATGGAGGGGATTGGGACACCTGAATCACATGATATGGAGGGGATTGGAACACCTGAATCACATGATATGGAAGAGATTGGAGCACCTGAATCACATGATATGGAGGGGGGCGGGGACAATACTTGGGGCGATATAGTTCAGCTGTAAATTGATATCAGACATACATGGCGCGGGGCGCGATGGGTTTTCCCTCAGTGATTTGATCGATCTCCATGGTTGGCCGGTCGGCGTCTCGTATTGTGGAGTCGATGACGGGTCACAATAAAGGACCGCCGTGCCAAAGTCAGAAAATGTAAATAAATTAGTAAAGTTTTTCCTTCTCATACTTTGTTGCGGGAACATTTGTCCATCGTTGTCCTGAACATTTCCACCAAATACGGACCCCCCCATGGATCGTCCACTACGCCCCCGGACCCCCTTCCCTAGACTGTCCCCAGTCCTATCAGGTCCCAGCAGGACTTCACCAGACCTCCATGTTCTCTATACACATCCAGGTACCAACCTCTGGAGGCATCTCCAACTGGGGGGGGGATTTCTTCCTGCAATGAAGACTCGGAATGGAGGTCCGCAGTTCCTCCTCAGGACTGATTCCTGATCGATATATATTGTATCCATTGTATATTACGAATTGTCGATGTTTCCCAATCACGATGAAGCTGACAACATTACAACCAGAGAATGTAATTGATGAAACGTCCTTTTTGTTGGGGACTAAATACTGACCAGGATCCATCACCCTCCCCTATGGGATCCTAACCCCAGACCCATCCCCCGACAGAACACCATCCGTCCCCATCTGGGGCTGGAAATGTTTAATACGAAGAGTTTGGATCCCTGGAGCTCCAGGAAGGGGTCGGCCATCTTTGTCTGGATCCTCAGATTGGAGGAGGAGTGACAGATTATTATTTATTTCAGGTACTTCTATAGTGGCGTCAATGTACTCAGCACTGTACATATATATTGTACATTCACATCAGGCCCCGCCCCCGAGGAGCGGACAAGCTAAGGTCCCTAACTCACATTCATACATACACATACTAGGACAGGAGCCAATTACCCTCCCAGCATGTCCTTGGATCATCCATCCAAGGTGGGAACCCCAATATTCACACTGGAGTACCCCTCTTTATTTACATTCAGTCTCCGCCCATAATCCTGACCCCTTCAATGGATCTCCATGAAATCGGTCTCCACGATTCTTTGTGTTGGATTATTTCTGTAATTCTCCAATTCCACCAGCAGAGGTCGCTCCTCGCATACACAACCAGCCAATCCCGGCATCTCTTTGTCAATACATCCGGGACTGTGCCATCACAGCGATCATCTGAGCCCCGGGCCGATATAAAACACACAGATGGAAGAAGGTCCAAATTCATCATTAAAGCCCAACCAGCTGTGGAGATGCACTGAATCCAAAGACACCCCGAACATCAAAGTGTAGAAATGATGCAGCAGGCGAGTCCATGTTGGTGAAATGTCATTGCAGCAACTCAGAATGGCCCTCAGTAGTCTGTGTGGCCCCCACGTGCTTGTATGCATGCCTGACAACGTCGGGGGAGGGTCCTAATGAGACCACGGATGGTGTCCTGGGGGATTTCTTCCCAGATCTGGACCAGGGAATCACTGAGCTCCTGGACAGTCTGAGGTGCAACCTGGTGGTATCAGAAGGACCGAAACATGATATCCCAGAGGGGTTCTATTGGATTTAGGTCAGGTGAGTGCGGGGGATTGTCTGTACCAGGAAGAACCCGGGACCCACCGCACCAGGAGGAACCCAGGACCCACCGCACCAGGAGGAACCCAGGACCCACCGCACCAGGAGGAACCCAGGACCCACCGCACCAGGAGGAACCCAGGACCCCCTGCACCAGGAGGAACCCAGGACCCCCTGCACCAGGAGGAACCCAAGACCCACTGCACCAGCAGGAACCCAGGACCCACTGCACCAGGAGGAACCCAAGACCCACCGCACCAGGAGGAACCCAGGACCCACTGCACCAGGAGGAACCCAGGACTCACCACACCAGAAGGAACCCAGAACCCCCTGCACTGGGAGGAACCCAGGACCCACTGCACCGGGAGGAACTCAAGACCCACTGCACCAGGAGGAACCCAGGACTCACCACACCAGAAGGAACCCAGAACCCCCTGCACTGGGAGGAAACCAGGACCCACTGCACCGGGAGGAACTCAAGACCCACTGCACTGGGAGGAACCCAGGACCCCCTGCACCAGGAGGAACTCAAGACCCACTGCACCGGGAGGAACCCAGGACCCACTGCACCAGGAGGAACCCAAGACCCCCTGCACCAGGAGGAACTCGGGACCCACCGCACCAGGAGGAACCAGGACCCACGCACCAGGAGGAACCCAGGACCCACCGCACCATGAGGAACCCAGGACCCACCGCACCAGGAGGAACCCAAGACCCCCCGCACCAGGAGGAACCCGGGACCCACCGCACCAGGAGGAACCAGGACCCACGCACCAGGAGGAACCCAGGACCCACCGCACCATGAGGAACCCAGGACCCACCGCACCAGGAGGAACCCAGGACCCCCTGAACAAGGAGGAACCCAGGACCCACTGCACCAGTGTAGGGTCTGACAATGGGTCCAAGGATTTCCTCCCCATACCTAATGGCAGTCAGGGTGCCATTGTCTACCCTGTAGAGGTCTGTGTGTCCCTCCATGGAGATGCCCCCCCAGACCATCACTGACCCCCCACCACAACGGTCATGCTGAACCATGTTACAGGCAGCAGAACGTTCTCCACGGCTTCTCCAGACCCTTTCACGTCTGTCACATGTGCTCAGGGGGAACCTGTTCTCATCTGTGAAAAGCACAGGGTGCCAGCGGTGGGAATCGCGTAGAACTAGAGACGACACACAATGCTGCTCTGTACAGATCAATTGGGGGAGATAAGATAAGGGGGTCATGTGACGTCATCCTGGCTGTCCTCCAATCAGGAACCATCACCGGGGATTTCCACACAACACCATCAGAAAACTCTGAAGTATCATGGGATGGCGACTGCAGGTGAAACAATCTCCCCGATCAATGAACATCGATCTGTCCCCGGAGGAACATCATCATCTCTGCTTGTGGTACAGGAAGACACGGGGGGAGGGGGGGACAGGAAGACACGGGGGGAGGGGGGATAGGAAGACATGGGGGGAGGGGGGGACAGGAAGACACGGGGGGGACAGAATTTCATCATCTAATGGAGGTTCTACTAGACCAAACTGCATGCAGATACTGGCAGAGTACAGGGGTCAGGAGTGGTGCAGAATGCAGGGGGTCAGGAGTAAGTAATGGAGAGTACAGGGGTCAGGAGTAGGTAATGGAGAGTACAGGGGTCAGGAGTAAGTAATGGAGAGTACAGGGGTCAGGAGTAAGTAATGGAGAGTACAGGGGTCAGGAGTAAGTAATGGAGAGTACAGGGGTCAGGAGTAAGTAATGGAGAGTGCAGGGGTCAGGAGTAAGTAATGGAGAGTACAGGGGTCAGGAGTAAGTAATGGAGAGTACAGGGGTCAGGAGTAAGTAATGGAGAGTACAGGGGTCAGGAGTAAGTAATGGAGAATGCAGGGGGTCAGGAGTAAGTAATGCAGGGTGCAGGGGTCAGGAGTAAGTAATGGAGAATGCAGGGGGTCAGGAGTAAGTAATGCAGGGTGCAGGGGTCAGGAGTAAGTAATGGAGAGTACAGGGGTCAGGAGTAAGTAATGGAGAATGCAGGGGTCAGGAGTAGGTAATGCAGAGTGCAGGGGTCAGGAGTACGTAATGCAGAGTGCAGGGGTCAGGAGTAAGCAATGGAGAGTACAGGGGTCAGGAGTAAGTAATGCAGAGTGAAGGAGTCTGGAGTAAGTAATGGAGAGTACAGGGGTCAGGAGTAAGTAATGGAGAGTACAGGGGTCAGGAGTGGTACAGAATGCAGGGGGTCAGGAGTAAGTAATGCAGAGTACATGGGTCAGCAGTAAGTAATGCAGAGTGCAGGGGTCAGGAGTAAGTAATGGAGAGTACAGGGGTCAGGAGTAAGTAATCTGGAGTGCAGGGGTCAGGAGTAATTAATGGAGAGTACAGGGGTCAGGAGTAAGTAATGCAGAGTACAGGGGTCAGGAGTAAGTAATGGAGAGTACAGGGGTCAGGAGTAAGTAATGCAGAGTACAGGGGTCAGGAGTAAGTAATGGAGAGTACAGGGGTCAGGAGTAAGTAATGCAGAGTACAGGGGTCAGGAGTAAGTAATGGAGAGTACAGGGGTCAGGAGTAAGTAATGGAGAGTACAGGGGTCAGGAGTAAGTAATGGAGAGTACAGGGGTCAGGAGTAAGTAATGCAGAGTGCAGGGGTCAGGAGTAAGTAATGGAGAGTGCAGGGGTCAGGAGTAAGTAATGCAGAGTACAGGGGTCAGGAGTAAGTAATGCAGAGTACAGGGGTCAGGAGTAAGTAATCTGGAGTGCAGGGGTCAGGAGTAAGTAATGGAGAGTACAGGGGTCAGGAGTAAGTAATGCAGAGTGCAGGGGTCAGGAGTAAGTAATGGAGAGTGCAGGGGTCAGGAGTAAGTAATGCAGAGTACAGGGGTCAGGAGTAGGTAATACAGAGTGCATGGGTAAGGAGTAGGGAATGCAGAGTACAGGGGTCAGGAGTAGGTAATGCAGAGTACAGGGGTCAGGAGTAGGTAATGCAGAGTACAGGGGTCAGGAGTAGACAATGCAGAGTACAGGGGTTAGGGGTAGGTAATGCAGAGTACAGGGGTCAGGAGTAGGTAATGCAGAGTGCAGGGGTCAGGTGTAGGGAATGCAGAGTGCAGGGGTCAGGAGTAGGGAATGCAGAGTGCAGGGGTCAGGAGTAGGGAATGCAGAGTGCAGGGGTCAGGAGTAGGGAATGCAGAGTGTAGGGATCAGGTGTAGGGAATGCAGAGTGCAGGGGTCAGGAGTAGGGAATGCAGAGTGTAGGGATCAGGTGTAGAGAATGCAGAGTGCAGGGGTAAGGAGTAGGGAATGCAGAGTGTAGGGATCAGGTTGTAGTTTAGAAAAGCTTTGAAACATCTTTACCATTCCAGGAAATCCCGGATGAGTGTGACTGGCGACTTCTGCTAATGACGTCCAGTAATGGGAGCGTTCCTTCCTTATCATGACTTTACAGTCGGGAAAATCCCAGAGATTAGGAGGAAGTGCCGAGTGCTTCCTTGTTGGGGCGGATCTCCCTGACACACCCGTGTGCTGCGTATATAAAGGTGTGCGTCTCACCTGTCTGTCTGCAGTCCTCCCCGCGTCTCACCTGTCTGTCTGCAGTCCTCCTCGCGTCTCACCTGTCTGTCTGCAGTCCTCCTCGCGTCTCACCTGTCTGTCTGCAGTCCTCCTCGCGTCTCACCTGTCCTTCAGCTCAGCTCCTGCAGACATCCTCCATCTTTGTCATCCTCCTTCCTCTCATCCATCATGTCCAAGAAGGTGGCAGTGATCCTCTCCGGCTGTGGGGTGTACGATGGCAGTGAAATCCATGAATCATCCGCTGTGCTGGTTCACCTGAGTCGGGCCGGAGTCCAGGTAAGGAGGAAATTCTTCTCTGTGTGATTAGACTGAATGAGTGTATGAATGCAACTGCCAAACCCAGACACGTCCATCGGATTGCCAGACAGAGAAGCGTGATTGGTCCCTCCAGAGAACACGTCTCCCCTGCTCTAGAGTCCAGTGGCGGCGTGCTTTACACCACGGCATCCGACGCTTTGCACTGCACTTGGTGATGGAAGGCTTGGATGCAGCTGCTCGGCCATGGAAACCCATTCCATGAAGCTCTCTATGCATGATACGAAGGGGATTGGAACACCTAAATCACATGATTGGAGGGGATTGGAACACCTGAATCACATGATTGGAGGGGATTGGAACGCCTGAATCACATGATTGGAGGGGATTGGAGCACCTGAATCACATGATTGGAGGGGATTGGAGCACCTAAATCACATGACTGGAGGGCGTGGCCAATACTTGGGGCAATATCGTGTATAGTCCTGCACACAATATCCAGTATATATAGTCCTGCAGGGTATAAAGGGTGAGGAAGGCAGACGTGTGACAGGCGATCAGGCGATTTCTGAACGTTGCATCATACAGAGGTCGGGCCGCAGGTTATGGTGAACATGAATCTGTAGAAGGGGAACTCCAGTGTCTGAACAGCCGGGTGGAGGCAGTGCAGCCGCTACAGTTACAGGAGGTTGTGAAAAGGCAGAGAAGGCAATAAATGAATCAAATCCAGAGGAGAGCAGAGACATGAATAGAATAGACATGAATAGAATAGACTAGATGAGGGCGGAGTCCTGATCACAGGGTAGTAAGCTCGGGGTCTCTGTTGGCGGGGTGGGTTACACCTCCAGTATGGAAAAGGAAAACAGAAGACAAACGTTCTCCTGGAGAAACAACTAAAATAAAAGATACAAAAAAAAAAAAAAAAATACAGAGAAGGTGAGAAGTACTGAAGGTTGGAGCTCCATCACCTTCCATTCACTATACAGAGAGCGGGGGTGGGGTCTACTCTGCCCACATAGAGACCCCATTATAGGTGGAACCATATATGAGTCCCAATCAGCGTCTCCATATTCTGTAGTATGGATACAATGATGATGGTGGCGGTGATGATGATGGTGGCGGTGATGATGATGGTGATGATGATGATGGCGGTGATGATGATGATGATGGTGGTGAGGATGATGGTGGCGGTGATGATGATGATGGTGATGATGATGGTGGCGGTGATGATGATGGTGATGAGGATGATGGTGGTGATGATGATGATGGTGGTGATGATGATGATGGTGGTGATGTTGATGATGATGATGATGATGGTGATGATGATGGTGGTGGCGGTGATGATGATGATGGTGGCGGTGGTGATGATGATGGTGGCGGTGATGATGGTGGCAATGATGATGGTGGTGATGGTGAGGATGATGGTGGCGGTGGTGATGATGATGGTGGCGGTGATGATGATGATGGTGGCGGTGGTGATGATGATGGTGGCGGTGATGATGATGATGGTGGCGGTGATGATGATGATGGTGGCGGTGGTGATGATGATGGTGGCGGTGATGATGATGATGGTGGCGGTGGTGATGATGATGGTGGTGATGTTGATGATGATGGTGGCGGTGATGATGATGGTGGTGATGTTGATGATGGTGATGATGATGGTGGCGGTGATGATGGTGATGATGATGATGGTGGCGGTGGTGATGAGGATGATGGTGGCAGTGATGATGATGATGGTGGCGGTGGTGATGATGATGGTGGCGGTGGTGATGATGATGGTGGCGGTGATGATGATGATGGTGGCGGTGGTGATGATGGCGTTGGTGGTGATGGTGGTGATGATGGTGATGATGATGGTGGCGGTGATGATGATGGTGGCGGTGATGATGATGATTACATCTTCTGTGTATTCGGAGTCATTCCTGGGGTCTCTATGTACTAAGACTCTGCACTCTTTTCCTCCTCAGTACGTGATCTTCTCCCCGAATATCGATCAGATGCATGTGGTGGACCATGTGAAGGGACAGCCCACCCAGGAGAAGCGCAATGTACTTACAGAGAGCGCTCGCATCGCAAGAGGGAAAATCTCCGACCTGAAAGATCTGAAAGTCAGCGAATTTGACGCACTTATCATACCGGGTACGGCAGGCGATCGATACACCCAGAAGTCTCCATGTAAAGAGATAATATTTTAGTGTGGCTCCGGCAAAGCTTTGTCCTGATTGGCACTGGCAGAGAAAGTGATGGGAAAGCCAATCTTTTACAGTTGTCACCAGGAAGTGCAGGGAAATCTCCCCATGGGGACACTTACAGCAAACCCTTCTCTGCTCCCAGAACCCACAATCTTTGGTTGAAGTGTAATAATATGATCAGAGGGCTGACTGGTTCCTGTCTTTTGTCCTTCAGGTGGTTTTGGAGTCGCTAAGAATTTGTCTACGTGGGCTGTGCAGGGGAAGGAGTGCTCCGTTCTGAAACCCATCGAGGAGACGATAAAAGCTTTCCATGCCGGCAATAAGGCGATCGCTCTGTGCTGCATCTCTCCGGTGCTGGCCGCAAAGCTCATCCCGGGATGTGAGGTCACCGTGGGCTGTGACACCGAGTGTGAGCAGTACGTCACCCTTCCTTCTTTATCTCTAGGATCATTCTGTTGTAGCACCCTCCTCCTTAGCTAGGGGGAGCTCTAACTTCAATTGTTAGATAGCAGCCTGGGTGCAATAGTCAGTAGGTCAAATTTTGGCCAGAGCTGAGACCAGCCGGCTGCAGACCAGCCCTCTGGAATTTCCGCCTGCTCTAGAAGCAGTGGGTGGATCTGAAGAGTGGCTGATCTGTACTTTTGAGGGATCCTGGCCAATCCTCAACAGGAGGCTTGGCAAGGGGCTGGGACAACCCTTAAAAGTGACAGAGCCTGCTCAGCAGCAGGAGAGTTGGAGGAGAGTTTGGGTGGAAGAGGATTTGATGGCTGGAGAGCAGGAGCCTGGGAGGGGGCCCAGATGGAGAGGGGCTTGACTCCAGGCAGGGACCTTGGAAGGAGGAATATTTTGGACTTCACCGGCCCCCTGAGAGAGGACCACCTGTATGGAAGGGAAGGAGTGGCCCAGCTAGAAGGCCTGGTAGCCGCCACCGGTCCATCTGCAGCATAGGAGAAGGACTAATAGAATAGACCTGCACCCCTTGGGCCAGAGAGGGGAGAAAGCATTTTGGAGGAACACCCGACTCGCTCCGTACATGGGACTGTTACTCCCTTCAGTAACAGCCACTAGATCCCCTGTCCAGGATTCCTCCAGGCAGCCAGATAGAGGAGCATTTAGGGCCTGGAGTAGTACATGGGGAGATGCTGGCTAGCTCTCCAAGAAAAGGATTTCTTACATTGGTGGTAAGCAGGAAGAACGTCCCTTACATTGGTGATCAGTGGGAAGAACGTCCCTTACATTGGGGGTCAGTGGGAAGAATGTCCCTTACATTGGTGATCAGTGGGAAGAATGTCCCTTACATTGGGGGTCAGTGGGAAGAATGTCCCTTACATTGGGGGGTCAGTGGGAAGAATGTCCCTTACATTGGTGGTCAGTGGGAAGAATGTCCCTTACATTGGTGATCAGTGGGAAGAATGTCCCTTACATTGGTGATCAGTGGGAAGAACGTCCCTTACATTGGTGATCAGTGGGAAGAATGTCCCTTACATTGGTGATCAGTGGGAAGAATGTCCCTTACATTGGTGGTCAGTGGGAAGAATTACACCCTTACTGTTAGCTAGAAGGATCAGTAGTGTCAGAGGGAACTTAACTGAGGGGCAGAAATTGCTAATCGCTCAAGGAACCCCCAGCAACCTCTGGAGGAACCCTGGTCTACAGGCTAGTTTGTATAGGACTAAGAATGGGGGTGGGAGCAGGTTTAGGATTAGATAGGTTTAGCCTGGACTTCCACTTTAAGAAATCATAGCTGCCAGAAAAGATGGACAGGATTGGTCCTACAAAATAGTTGAAAGTTCATACAATTTGTTATCCAACCAGTTCTGGACTAAGGATGTACCTCCTACATATCATCTTCCCAGACAAGTTGCCTCTTTTATTATTGGATCAATGGGCCTCCAGACAATTGTCTTCTAATAAACGGTGTTCCATTCCCCGGAAGTCATTCTACCTTTCACTAACCTCTCATTTCCCCCATCATGGTCCGTAGGTGGCCGTACGCTGGAACTGCCGGAGCCATTAAAGAACTGGGCTGTAAACACGTCAACAAGCAGGTGGATGAGGTCCACGTGGACACCAAAAATAAACTGGTCACCAACTGCGCCTTCATGAGCAACAGTCCTCTGCACCAGATCTTTGATGGCGTCGGCGAAATGGTCAAAGCTCTTCTGAAGCTTCTTTAACCTAGACCAGGAAATGTTATTGATTGCCGGCATTGTGATGTCACCTGTCCGGTGTGGAGACCTCTATTTATTATTAGTCAGAAATAAAGTGTGATGTCATATGTCTAAAGCTCTGTCTGTTGTTTGTTCCCTCACCATATGTGGTAATACAAAGATAAAGGGAAAGATGGTAAATAGGATTGGGAGGATTTGAATTTACTTCCTGTCCTGAAGGTGAGAGGACATCTTCCATTGTAATGTGAAATCTCCCAAAGTGAGGGCACATCTCCCAAAGTGAGGGGACATCTCCCAAAGTGAGGGGACATCTCCCAAAGTGAGGGGACATCTCCCAAAGTGAGGGGACATCTCTCAATGTAATGTAAAATCTCCCAAAGTGAGAGGACATCTCCCAATGTAATGTGACATCTCCCAATGTAATGTGACATCTCCCAAAGTGAGGGGACATCTCCCAAAGTGAGGGGACATCTCCCAAGGTGAGGGCACATCTCCCAAGGTGAGGAGACATCTCCCAAGGTGAGGAGACATCTCCCAAAGTGAGGGGACATCTCCCAAAGTAAGGGGACATCTCCCAAGGTGAGGGCACATCTCCCAAGGTGAGGGCACATCTCCCAAGGTGAGGAGACATCTCCCAAGGTGAGGAGACATCTCCCAAAGTGAGGGGACATCTCCCAAAGTGAGGGGACATCTCCCAAAGTGAGGGGACATCTCTCAATGTAATGTAAAATCTCCCAAAGTGAGAGGACATCTCCCAATGTAATGTGACATCTCCCAATGTAATGTGACATCTCCCAAAGTGAGGGGACATCTCCCAAAGTGAGGGGACATCTCCCAAAGTAAGGGGACATCTCCCAAGGTGAGGGCACATCTCCCAAGGTGAGGGCACATCTCCCAAGGTGAGGAGACATCTCCCAAAGTGAGGGGACATCTCCCAAAGTGAGGGGACATCTCCCAAAGTGAGGGGACATCTCCCAAAGTGAGGAGACATCTCCCAAGGTGAGGGGACATCTCCTAAGTGAGGGGACATCTCCCAAAGTGAGGGCACATCTCCCAAGGTGAGGAGACATCTCCCAAAGTGAGGGGACATCTCCTAAGTGAGGGGACATCTCCTAAAGTGAGGGGGCATCTCCCGAGGTGAGGAGATATCTTCCAAACTAATGGGACGGAGTGGATGACGGAGGTGCAGGGAGGTTGATGCTGGCAAAGGTACACACAGAAAACAGGGACAGGGACAGCAGAATGACCAGAGGAGACAACAGGTGTAAGAATGCTGGTTGCAAGGAGGACCACACAGGTCACTGGGGGACAGGCTGGTAGACACTGGGAACACTGGGAGTACGGAGAACACACTGGAAGAATCTGGGAGACACCGCCCACAGTAGAATGTCAGGGTCACTAGGAGCCTTCATGGGGGACTCGGCACTAGGAACGCTCACTGTTGCTCAGACAATCCTGAGGGAAGGATTCAATAGAAGGGAGATGGTCTGGCTGGGCTGAGTGTGGAGCCAATCGATCAACGGATGGATGACCAATCTGGGACACAAGTCTTGGGGGGATAACTGGTACCAGCAGAACCCTGCAAGTCGAAGTCATGGGACTACATGTACCAGCATGCCTGCTGTTTTTAGTGATTAGATATACTGGACAGGAGAAAAGACTGACCTGAACACCAGAAACCTTGGGGTACCCCACTAATAATACTGAACCGTGGGGTCCCCCACTAATAATACTGAACCTTGGAGTACCCCACTGACACTGAACCTTGGGGTGCATCACTAATAACACTGAACCTTGGGGTGCATCACTTATAACACTGAACCTTGGGGTTTCCCACTAATAACAATGAACCCTGGGGTACACCACTAATAACACTGAATCTTGGGGTACCCAACTAATAACACTGGACCTTGGGGTACCCCATTAATAACACTGAACCTTGGGGTACCCCACAAATAACACTGAACCCTGGGGTACACCACTAATAACACTGAACCTTGGGGTTTCCCACTAATAACACTGAACCTTGGGGTTTCCCACTAATAACACTGAACCTTGGGGTACACCACTAATAACACTGAACCTTGGGGTACCCCACTAATAACACTGAACCCTGGGGTACACCACTAATAACACTGAACCTTGGGGTACCCCACTAATAACACTGAACCTTGGGGTACCCCACTAATAACACTGAACCCTGGGGTACACCACTAATAACACTGAACCTTGGGGTACCCCACTAATAACACTGAACCCTGGGGTACACCACTAATAACACTGAACCTTGGGGTACCCCACTAATAACACTGAACCTTGGGGTTTCCCACTAATAACACTGAACCTTGGGGTACCCCACTAATAACACTGAACCCTGGGGTACACCACTAATAACACTGAACCTTGGGGTTTCCCACTAATAACACTGAACCTTGGGGTTTCCCACTAATAACACTGAACCCTGGGGTACACCACTAATAACACTGAACCTTGGGGTTTCCCACTAATAACACTGAACCTTGGGGTACCCAACTAATAACACTGAACCTTGGGGTACACCACTAATAACACTGAACCTTGGGGTACCCAACTAATAACACTGAACCTTGGGGTACCCCACTAATAACAATGAACCTTGGGGTTTCCCACTAATAACACTGAACCTTGGGGTACCCAACTAATAACACTGAACCTTGGGGTACCCCACTAATAACACTGAACCTTGGGGTACCCCACTAATAACAATGAACCTTGGGCTTTCAATCGATGCTGAAAAGGCATTTGATAGAGTAGATTGAAGCTTCATGATGGACACTCTGGAGACTCTAGGATTGGGAGTTAGAATGAGACAGTGGATAGGAAAATTGTATAGAGAGCCCTCTGCGGTTATTTTGGTTAACGGAGAGAGGTCAGAACAGGGGCGGACTGACAACTCCTGGGGCCCCCGGGCAATAGGGGATCATGGGGCCCCTGTGTCCTTGCCCAAACGCAAAAAAGCCTATGAAAAAGGTACCAGGGGCATCTCATGGGGCCCCCTACTGACCCCAGGCCCTCGGGCAGTGCCCGGGTTTCAAAATGGTCAGTCCGCCCCTGGGTCGGAACCTATTGGGATGTCAAATGGAACAAGACAGGGATGCCCACTGTCCCCATTGTTGTATGTATTGTCATTGGAACCTTTACTGGCAACAATTAGGAACATATGGACATAAAAGGAATACAGATAGGAGGAATTGAACATAAAGTGGCAGCCTTCGCGGACGATCTGTTGTTCTATGTGGGAAATCCTAGGATAACACTCCCAAATTTAATGAAGAGCTTAAAGGATTATGGGGAGCTATCAAATTTGAAAATTAACCCGACAAAAACTGAGATCTTAAATGTAAATCTTCCCGAATAGTGAAAAAGAAAAGATACAAAAAGAATTCCCTTTTATATGGAAGGATAGAGAGATAAAATATCTAGGGGTTAAACCAGCAATGGGCAAACTACGGCCCGCGGGCCGTATACGGCCCGGCGGACCTTTTAATCCGGCCCGCGGAGCTAGGCTCCCGCTAGGCTCCTCTCACAGTCCGCCCTGAAGACCGGTGTAGCATGAAAATCTGTCTCCTATGAGGATCTGTCCCCCTCGACGTATCTGCGCATGTGCCGGAGATCGCCGATCGGCTGCTAATGCCTGAAACTGGCACATGCGCAGATACGTCGAGGGGGACAGATCCTCATAGGAGACAGATTTTCATGCTACACCGGAACGGCGCAGGAACACGGCGAGAGGAACGTGCGGAGCAAAGGTAAGTGAATTGACACAGGGGGGACTTGGGGACTTAATATGGGGGATGAATTAATATGGGGAATGAATTACTATATGGGGGATGAATTACTATATGGGGGATGAATTACTATGGGGGATGAATTACTATATGGGGGATGAATTACTATATGGGGGATGAATTACTATGGGGGATGAATTACTATATGGGGGATGAATTACTATATGGGGGATGAATTACTATGGGGGATGAATTACTATATGGGGGATGAATTACTATGGGGGATGAATTACTATATGGGGGATGAATTACTATATGGGGGATGAATTACTATATGTGGGATGAATTACTATATGGGGGATGAATTACTATGGGGGATGAATTACTATATGGGGGATGAATTACTATGGGGGATGAATTACTATGGGGGATGAATTACTATATGGGGGATGAATTACTATATGGGGGATGAATTACTATGGGGGATGAATTACTATATGGGGGGTGAATTACTATATGGGGGATGAATTACTATGGGGGATGAATTACTATATGGGGGATGAATTACTATGGGGGATGAATTACTATATGGGGGATGAATTACTATGGGGGATGAATTACTATATGGGGGATGAATTACTATGGGGGATGAATTACTATATGGGGGATGAATTACTATGGGGGATGAATTACTATATGGGGGATGAATTACTATGGGGGATGAATTACTATATGGGAGATGAATTACTGTGGGGGATGAATTACTATGTGGGATGAATTACTATATGGGGGATGAATTACTATGGGGGATGAATTACTATGGGGGATGAATTACTATATGGGGGATGAATTACTATGGGGGATGAATTACTATGGGGGATTAATTACTATGCTTACTATGGGGGAATATTACTATACTTACTATGGATGACACATACACATCATTCATCTACTCTTGGTCCGGCCCCCGGGTCCAATATATGAACCCATTGCGGCCCTCAAGTCAAAAAGTTTGCCCACCCCTGGGTTAAACTCACTGCTTCATATAAGAACTTGTATAAATTATATCTCACTTTTAAACGAGATTAAGGAGGAACTAAAGAAATTGGGAGGAGGTAACCCGTCCTGGATTGGGCGCATAAATCTGATAAAAATGGTAATTGTACCTAAAATCCTGTATAAATTCCAGATGATCCCAATTGAACTTCCGGAGGTTTTTTTCAAGGTAATTAAAAAGATGATAACAAGATATATATGGAAAAATAAAAAACCTAGGATCTCTTATGATTGGCTGAGAAGAAATAAAGAGAAGGGAGGATTGGGAGTGCCAGATATTAAGAGGTATTATAGGGCAGCAGTTCCAGCGAGAATCTATGACCAGACACACCACCCAGAGGGGAAGAGCTGGGTCAAGACTGAAAACGAATTAAGCGGAGTTAACTTGAGTAAAATCAAATGGGTACCAGCCAGGGGCGGACTGACCATTTGGAAAACTCAGGCACTGCCCGAGGGCCCGGGGTCAGTAGGGGGCCCCATGAGATGCCCCTGGTACCTTTTTCATAGGCTTTTTTGAGTTTGGGCAAGGACACAGGGGCCCCATGATCCCCTATTGCCCGGGGGCCCCATGAGTTGTCAGTCCGCCCCTGATTCGGGTATATGGTACTATCTGAATGCAGCAAAGGGGCTGATACCTAAGTTTTGGCATAGTTCAGAGGTGCGGAGAGAAGAGGATTGGGTGGGAAGAGTGAACCAGATATGTAGGATGGAGAAACGGTATTATATGAAAGAAGACAAGATGGGGGTATATTACAGGAGGGGGGGGGAAGACTTTGTGCCCAAAGTGACATATATGAAGCAGCAGAGAGGGACATGTGAAAGTAACTGTTACTTAGGAAAAGATGTAATGAGAAATGCAGAGTGGGTGGTTTTATTATTAGGAGGGGGTAGGTTTTGGGGTGGGTGGGGGTATTAGATAGGAGGGGGGGGGGGTAATGGGAATAAAGATAGAAAGGGATGTAACTGATGGTTATATATGTTATATGAGAGTAATGAAGAAATATGTGTTTTGTATGAAAAATGAATAAATATTTAAATAATAAAAAAAAAATAACACTGAACCCTGGGGTACCCCACTAATAACACTGAGCCTTGGGGTACCCCACTAATACTGAACCTTGGGGTACCCCACTAATAACACTGAGCCTTGGGGTACCCCACTAATACTGAACCTTGGGGTACCCCACTAATAACACTGAGCCTTGGGGTACTCCACTAATAATGAACCTTGGGGTACCCCACTAATCACACTGAGCCTTGGGGTACTCCACTAATAATGAACCTTGGGGTACCCCACTAATACTGAACCTTGGGGTACCCCACTAATAACACTGAAAATTGTGGTACCCAACTAATAACACTGAACCTTGGGGTACCCCACTAATACTGAACCTTGGGGTACCCCACTAATAACACTGAACCTTGGGGTACCCCGCTGATACTGAACCTTGGGGTACTCCACTAATAACACTGAACCTTGGGGTACCCCACTAATACTGAAGCTTGGGGTCCCCCACTAATCACACTGAGCCTTGGGGTACTCCACTAATAACACTGAGCCTTGGGGTACACTACTGATAACACTGAGCCTTGGGGTACTCCACTAATAACACTGAGCCTTGGGGTACACTACTGATAACACTGAACCTTGGGGTACCCAACTAATACTGAACCTTGGGGTACCCCACTAATAACACTGAAAATTGTGGTACCCAACTAATAACACTGAACCTTGGGGTACCCCACTAATAACACTGAACCTTGGGGTACTCCACTAATACTGAACCTTTGGGTATTCCACTAATCACATTGAACCTTGGGGTCCCCCACTGACACCCCTAAACCATGCAGAGTATGAATCATTAACCACTACTCTCTGAATACGATCTTTTAGCCAGTTTTCTATCCATTTACATTTGGATTTTTCCAACCTGTAGACATTACCTTACAAATTAGCCAAGTATACCACGTCCACCGCCACCCCTCTGTCCAAGTATACCACGTCCACCGCCACCCCTCTGTCCAAGTATACCACGTCCACCGCCACCCCTCTGTCCAAGTATACCACGTCCACCGCCACCCCTCTGTCCAAGTATACCACGTCCACTGCCACCCCTCTGTACAAGTATACCACGTCCACCGCCACCCCTCTGTCCAAGTATACCTTGTCCACCGCCACCCCTCTGTACAAGTATACCACGTCCACCGCCACCCCTCTGTCCAAGTATACCACGTCCACCGCCAACCCTCTGTCCAAGTATACCTTGTCCACCGCCACCCCTCTGTCCAAGTATACCACGTCCACCGCCACCCCTCTGTCCAAGTATACCTTGTCCACCGCCACCCCTCTGTCCAAGTATACCACGTCCACCACCACCCCTCTGTCCAAGTTTACCATGTCCACTGCCCCCCCTCTCTCCAAGTTTACCACGTCCACCGCCACCCCTCTGACCAAGTATACCACGTCCACCGCCAACCCTCTGACCAAGTATACCATATCCACCGCCACCCCTCTGTCCAAGTTTACCATGTCCACTGCCACCCCTCTGTCCAAGTTTACCATGTCCACTGCCACCCCTCTGTCCAAGTATACCACGTCCACCGCCACCCCTCTGTCCAAGTATACCTTGTCCACCGCCACCCCTCTGTACAAGTATACCACATCCACCGCCACCCCTCTGTCCAAGTATACCACGTCCACCGCCAACCCTCTGTCCAAGTATACCTTGTCCACCGCCACCCCTCTGTCCAAGTATACCACGTCCACCGCCACCCCTCTGTCCAAGTATACCTTGTCCACCGCCACCCCTCTGTCCAAGTATACCACGTCCACCACCACCCCTCTGTCCAAGTTTACCATGTCCACTGCCCCCCCTCTCTCCAAGTTTACCACGTCCACCGCCACCCCTCTGACCAAGTATACCACGTCCACCGCCACCCCTCTGTCCAAGTATACCAAATCCACCGCCACCCCTCTGTCCAAGTTTACCATGTCCACTGCCACCCCTCTGTCCAAGTATACCACGTCCACCGCCAACCCTCTGTCCAAGTATACCACGTCCACCGCCACCCCTCTGTCCAAGTATACCACGTCCACCGCCACCCCTCTGTCCAAGTTTACCATGTCCACTGCCACCCCTCTGTCCAAGTATACCGCGTCCACCACCACCCCTCTGTCCAAGTATACCACGTCCACCGCCAGCCCCCTGTCCAAGTATACCACGTCCACTGCCACCCCTCTGTCCAAGTATACCATATCCACCGCCACCCCTCTGTCCAAGTATACCATATCCACAGCCACCCCTCAGTCCCAGTATACCACGTCCACCACCACCCATCTGTCCAAGTATACCACATACACCACCACCCCTCTGTCCAAGTATACTACGTCTACCGCCACCCCTCTGTCCAAGTATACCATATCCACAGCCACCCCCCTGTCCAAGTATATTACGTCCACAGCCACCCCTCTGTCCAAGTATACCACATCCACCGCCACCCCTCCGTCCAAGTATATCACGTCCACCGCCACCCCTCTGTCACATCCACAGCCCCCCTCTGTCCAAGTATACCATGTACACCTCCACCCCTCTGTCCAAGTATACCGTGTCCACCGCCACCCCTCTGTCCAAGTATACCGCGTCCACCGCCACCCTCTGTCCAAGTATACCACGTCCACAGCCTCCCCTCTGTCCAAGTATACCGCGTCCACCACCACCCCTCTGTCCAAGTATACCACGTCCACCGCCAGCCCCCTGTCCAAGTATACCATATCCACCGCCACCCCTCTGTCCAAGTATACCATATCCACCGCCACCCCTCTGTCCAAGTATACCACGTCCACAGCCACCCCTCAGTCCCAGTATACCATGCCCACTGCCCGCCTCTGTCCAAGTATACCACGTCCACCGCCACCCCTCTGTCCAAGTATACTACGTCCACCGCCACCACTCTGTCCAAGTATACCATGTCCACCACCACCCCTCTGTCCAAGTATACCACATCCACCGCCACCCCTCTGTCCAAGTATACCACGTCCACAGCCCCCCTATGTCCAAGTATACCACGTCCACGCCCCTCTCTGTCCAAGTATACTGCATCCACCGCCACCCTCTGTCAAAGTATACCATGTCTACCACCACCCCTCTGTCCAAGTATACCACGTCCGCAGTCCCCCCTCTGTCCAAGTATACAGCATCCACAGCCACCCCTCTGTCACTGCCACGTTTCTGTCTAAATATACCACATCCACAGCCATCCCTCTGTCCAAGTATACCACGTCCACAGCCACCCCTCTATCCATGCTTCCTCCTCCTTCTGCAAAGTTACAATGTACCAGTATGATCACTGGGGGAGGGGAAATTGGGGAAATTCTTCCTCCTGCCTGCAGTATACCACGTCCACCACCACCTCTCTGTCCAAGTATACCACGTTCACAGCCACCACTCTGTCCAAGTATACCACATCCACAGCCACCCCTCTGTCCAAGTATACCACATCCACCACCAGCCCTCTGTCCACGTATACCACATCCACAGCCACCCCTCTGTCCAAGTATACCACATCCATCACCACCCCTCTGTCCAAGTATACCATGTCCACAGCCACCACTCTGTCCAAGCATAACAGGTCCACCACCACCATCCTGTCCAAGTATACCACGTCCACTGCCACCCATCTGTCCAAGTATACCACGTCCACAGCCACCACTCTGTCCAAGTATACCACGTCCACCACCACCCCTCTGTCTAAGTATACCACGTCCACAGCCACCCCTCTGTCCAAGTATACCACAGCCACCCCTCTGTCCAAGTATACCACATCCACCACCACCCCTCTGTCCACGTATACCACAGCCACCACCACCCCTCTGTCCAAGTATACCATGTCCACAGCCACCACTCTGTCCAAGTATACCAGGTCCACCACCACCCCCCTGTCCAAGTATACCACGTCCACCGCCACCCATCTGTCCAAGTATACCACGTCCACCGCCACCCCTCTGTCCAAGTATACCTTGTCCACCGCCACCCCTCTGTCCAAGTATACCACGTCCACCACCACCCCTCTGTCCAAGTATACCATGTCCACAGCCACCACTCTGTCCAAGCATAACAGGTCCACCACCACCATCCTGTCCAAGTATACCACGTCCACTGCCACCCATCTGTCCAAGTATACCACGTCCACAGCCACCCCTCTGTCCAAGTATACCACAGCCACCCCTCTGTCCAAGTATACCACATCCACCACCACCCCTCTGTCCACGTATACCACATCCACCACCACCCCTCTGTCCAAGTATACCATGTCCACAGCCACCACTCTGTCCAAGTATACCACGTCCACCACCACCCCTCTGTCCAAGTATACCATGTCCACAGCCACCACTCTGTCCAAGCATAACAGGTCCACCACCACCATCCTGTCCAAGTATACCACGTCCACTGCCACCCATCTGTCCAAGTATACCACGTCCACAGCCACCCCTCTGTCCAAGTATACCACAGCCACCCCTCTGTCCAAGTATACCACATCCACCACCACCCCTCTGTCCACGTATACCACATCCACCACCACCCCTCTGTCCAAGTATACCATGTCCACAGCCACCACTCTGTCCAAGTATACCAGGTCCACCACCACCCCCCTGTCCAAGTATACCACGTCCACCGCCACCCATCTGTCCAAGTATACCACGTCCACCGCCACCCCTCTGTCCAAGTATACCTTGTCCACCGCCACCCCTCTGTCCAAGTATACCACGTCCACCACCACCCCTCTGTCCAAGTTTACCACGTCCACCGCCACCCCTCTGTCCAAGTATACCACGTCCACCGCCACCCCTCTGTCCAAGTATACCACATCCACTGCCACCCCTCTGTCCAAGTATACCACATCCACAGCCACCCCTCTGTCCAAGTATACCACGTCCACCGCCACCCCTCTGTCCAAGTATACCACATCCACAGCCACCCCTCTGTCCAAGTATACCACATCCACCGCCACCCCTCTGTCCCAGTATATCACATCCACAGCCACCCCTCTGCCAAGTATACCACATCCACCGCCACCCCTCTGTCCAAGTATACCACATCCACAGCCACCCCTCTGTCCATGCTTCCTCCTCCTTCTACAAAGTTACAATGTACCAGTCTGATCACTGGGGGAGGGGAGACTGTGGGAATTCCTCCTCCTGCCTGCAGAAGACTGATGACATCATCTCAGCCTAGGTACAGTCACTGATTGGACGGCTTAGTAATGATGATATTACTGGCAGCTCCTCTGGTGGGGAAGTTGTGATTTTTCTCTTTTGAATGTCGGAGAAATGAGAAGTGATCCTGGAAATGTGTTCCGTGTTCCTCTAGAAGTCACACTGCGGGTTGTCAGAGACAGACGTTCCGTGGGTCACATGTCATCCCATGACTCATATAATAACTTTATTTGTCCCCCCATGCAGAACGACATCAGCCCCCCAATACACAGAACACTCCTTGTCTATAGAGAGAACTCTTTATTTCACAATCGATAGATGGAATACAATGTTACATTTCATGGTGTCACAACGAAGAGGGAGGAGATCGCTCAGCGAATGGAAACTCCGGATTTCCCAGCATCTGATTGGACGGTTGAGGTGAACGCAGCCTCCCCATATTCATAAATACAGAGACGATTACCGGCATCGCTCAGCAAATAATCACTTTATACAATCCGCATTGCGGAGTCACAGAGGTAAAAGAACACGGAAAATAAATCCGCATTGTGGGGTCATCGGGGTCACAGAGGTAAAAGAACACGGAAAATAAATCCGCATTGTGGGGTCATCGGGGTCACAGAGGTAAAAGAACACGGAAAATAAATCCGCATTGTGGGGTCATCGGGGTCACAGAGGTAAAAGAACACGGAAAATAAATCCGCATTGCAGGGTCATCGGGGTCACAGAGGTAAAAGAACACGGAAAATAAATCCGCATTGTGGGGTCATCGGGGTCACAGAGGTAAAAGAACACGGAATATAAATCCACATTGTGGGGTCATCGGGGTCACAGAGGTAAAAGAACACGGAATATAAATCTACATTGTGGGGTCATCGGGGTCACAGAGGTAAAAGAACACGGAAAATAAATCCACATTGTGGGGTCATCGGGGTCACAGAGGTAAAAGAACACGGAAAATAAATCCGCATTGTGGGGTCATCGGGGTCACAGAGGTAAAAGAACACGGAAAATAAATCCGCATTGTGGGGTCATCGGGGTCACAGAGGTAAAAGAATACGGAAAATAAATCCGCATTGTGGGGTCATCGGGGTCACAGAGGTAAAAGAACACGGAGTATAAATCCACATTGCGGGGTCATCGGGGTCACAGAGGTAAAAGCATTACAGTGTCTTGGTGAAGAAGTTGGGGGCGTGGTCTTGGAAATGATTGTGTTCATCGGTTCCGGCCACCAGGACGGTTGCGGGGAAAGTGCGGGGCCGATCCGGATCCTGGAATAGAAGATCACACCATGGTTAGTACATCACACTCAGTGAAATCCGACATCTCGATGAGCCCCGCCCAGGATTACAACCCCAGATGACATTTGTGATTATTTCATTTATTACAGGTCTTATATATATTGTCATCAATTTACATCAATCCCCGCCCCTGAGGAGCGGACAATCTAACTCACATACTAGGGCCCCTGTATACCGGATCCAACTATCCTCCCACCATGTCTTTGTAGTGTGGGAGGAAACTGGAGTGCATCATAGTCTATGAATTGTGATGTCACAGGTATACTCTATGAGTTGTGATGTCGCAGGTTTAATCTATGAATTGTGATGTCACAGGTATGGATCTATGAGTTGTGATGTCACAGGTATACTCTATGAGTTGTGATGTCACAGGTATGGATCTATGAGTTGTGATGTCACAGGTATACTCTATGAGTTGTGATGTCACAGGTATAGTCTCTGAGTTGTGATGTCACAGGTATACTCTATGAGTTGTGATGTCACATGTATGGATCTAAGAGTTGTGATGTCACAGGTATGGATCTAAGAGTTGTGATGTCACAGGTATGGATCTAAGAGTTGTGATGTCACAGGTATGGATCTAAGAGTTGTGATGTCACAGGTATAGTCTCTGAGTTGTGATGTCACAGGTATAGTCTCTGAGTTGTGATGTCACAGGTATAGATCTATGAATTGTGATGTCACAGGTATACTCTATGAGTTGTGATGTCACAGGTATGGATCTAAGAGTTGTGATGTCACAGTTATAGATCTCTGAGTTGTGATGTCACAGGTATAGTCTCTGAGTTGTGATGTCACAGGTATAGATCTATGAGTTGTGATGTCACAGGTATAGCTCCAGGTATCGCTGACCTGCACAGGGTAAGCCGTGGTGGGAACGTAGCGGATGACGAATCCACAGCGCCTTCTGTCGGACATGTTTGGCTCGCTGGCGTGGACGGTCAGTCCGTCATGAACCTGAAAATAATAAAGAAATAAAATCTCTGCGATCTGAACAATCATCGGTATTATGTCTGATATCTGCGTTCCTGCGACCCCCGCTGTCCCTGACCTGACCAATCACTGACATGGAAGAAAGCGTCCTTCAGAAGATCCACCCCCTACCCACCTCCCAGGACCACCCCTTGAATCCACCCCCTACCCACCTCCCAGGATCACCCCTTGTATCCACCCTCTACCCACCTCCCAGGACCACCCCTTGAATCCACCCCCTACCCACCTCCCAGGATCACCCCTTGTATCCACCCTCTACCCACCTCCCAGGACCACCCCTTGAATCCACCCCCTACCCACCTCCCAGGATCACCCCTTGTATCCACCCTCTACCCACCACCCAGGACCACCCCTTGGATCCACTCCTACCCTTCTCCCAGGACCGCCCCTTGGATCCGCCCCCTACCCACCTCCCAGGACCGCCCCTTGGATCCGCCCCCTACCCACCTCCCAGGACCACCCCTTTTAGAGAATGGAGTATAATTTTGTGGTGATGAGTAATTAGTATGAAATTTGTTAATCATAACAAGAAAAGCAGTAAAATAGATTGTATCCACCAACAATAAATCCCCTAGCAACAACAGGTCCACCCCCCTAGCAACAGAAAATCTCCCCAGTGACAATAGATCCCGCACCATAACAATAGATCCCCCAGTGACAATAGATCCCCCAGTGACAATAGATCCTCCACAGTGACAAGAGTTCCCCCAGTGACAATTGATCCCCCAGTGACAATAGATCCCCCACTTACAATAGATCCTCCACAGTGACAATAGATCCTCCACAGTGACAAGAGATCCCCCAGTGACAATAGATCCCCTCCACTGACAATAGATCCTCCACAGTGACAAGAGATCCTCCACAGTGACAAGAGTTCCCCCAGTGACAACTGATCCCCCAGTGACAATAGATCCCCCCACTTACAATAGATCCTCCACAGTGACAAGAGATCCCCAGTGACAATAGATTCTCCACAGTGACAAGAGATCCCCCAGTGACAATAGATCCCCTCCACTGACAAGAGATCCTCCACAGTGACAAGAGATCCCCCAGTGAAAATAGATCCCCCAGTGACAATAGATCCCCCAGTGACAATAGATCCTCCACAGTGACAATAGATACCCCAGTGACAATAGATCCTCCACAGTGACAAGAGATCCCCCAGTGACAATAGATCCCCTCCACTGACAATAGATCCTCCACAGTGACAAGAGATCCCCCAGTGACAATAGATTCCCCAGTGACAATAGATCCCCCAGTGGCAATAGATCCCCCAGTGACAATAGATCCTCCACAGTGACAATAGATACCCCAGTGACAATAGATCCTCCACAGTGACAAGAGATCCCCCAGTGACAATAGATCCCCTCCACTGACAATAGATCCTCCACAGTGACAAGAGATCCCCCAGTGACAATAGATTCCCCAGTGACAATAGATCCCTCAGTGGCAATAGATCCCCCAGTGACAATAGATCCTCCACAGTGACAAGAGATCCCCTAGTGACAATAGATCCTCCACAGTGACAATAGAGCCCCCAGTGACAATAGATCCTCCACAGTGACAAGAGATCCCCCAGTGATAATAGATCCCCCAGCAGCCAGCATCCATCGACCCCCTTGGCATTACATACATTCAGTGGAGGAGGTGCAGGGGGTGGTAGTGAGGTGTGCCCTCTGGAGGGCTGTGAAGTCTTGGCACCGGGTCAGATCTATATCTTCTATATATTCCGGATCTTTCATTCCATTCCATCAGATCGCCCCACACATTGGATTCAGAGGGGATTCCACTTACCGACATCTGCCCGGCCTTCAGCGGACACTCCACCAGGTCCTCTGCGTTCACCAGGTGCTTCAGAATCTCCTGATTGGCTGTCAGCATATTCCCCGCAGCCTCCGCAATTCTGTGCTCCAGAACCCCCCGCTTGTGGCTGCCTGGAAGAGGAAACAGATTATTCCCTGAGAACAGGCTGAGCCATCATCATCATAAACAATATCATCATCATCATCATAAACAATATCATCATCATCGTCATCATCATAAACAATATCATCATCATCATCATAAACAATATCATCATCATCATCATAAACAATATCATCATCATCGTCATCATCATAAACAATATCATCATCATCATCATAAACAATATCATCATCATCGTAAACAATATCATCATCGTCATCATCAAGATTGATTATTATTAACATCATCATCGTGATCATCATTATCGTCATCAACATCATCATCTTCATCATCATTATCATCAACATCATCATCGTCATCATCACCACCACCATCATCATGATCATCGTCATCATCATCAACATAATTATTGTCATCGCCATCATCACCATCATCATCACCACCACCAACATCACCACCATCATCATCATCAACATAATCATTGTCATCGTCATCATCATCATCGTCATCATCACCATCATCATCATCACCATCATCATCACCACCACCAACATCATCACCACCACCAACATCATCACCACCACCACCATCATCATCATCACCACCATCATCATCACCACCATCATCATCACCACCATCATCATCACCACCACCATCATCATCACCACCATCATCATCATCACCACCAGCACCATCATCACCGCCACCATCATCACCATTATCACCATCATCATCATCACCACCATCACCATCATCACCGCCACCATTATCACCATCATTATCATCACCATCATCATCACCATCATCACCACCATCATCGTCATCATCATCACCACCATCATCATCATCACCACCATCATCATCATCACCACCACCATCATCACCACCATCATCACCACCACCATCATCACCATCACCATCATCATCATCATCACCACCATCACCACCACCATCACCACCATCATCATCATCACCACCATCATCATCATCACCACCATCATCATCATCACCACCACCATCATCACCACCATCATCACCACCACCATCATCACCATCACCATCATCATCATCACCACCACCATCATCATCTCCATCACCACCACCATCATCATCATCATCACCACCATCATCATCATCATCATCGTCATCATCATCATCATCATAACAACAATAATATTGATCACTGTGTGGGGGGAGGTAATGTTGCGGCCAATCTCGAGATTCATCCAAGAAATTACCTGGAATAATCTGCAGAACTCCATTTTCTGTGTCCACGTCATCGAATGCCAACCACACCGAGGCCACAGGACCGCCCTCAAATCCCCAGTATCTGGAAAGGACGCCATTGTTGTATTGATCATTCATTGAACTTTATGCTTTGATCATTCACCAATTTTTACATATTGATCATTCATCAGTCATTATGTCTTAATCATTCAAAGTTTATATGTATTGATCATTAATCAATCAACATGTACTGATTATTCATCCATCATTATGTATTGATCATTCATCGGTCATTATGTATTGATCACTCATTAATCATTATGTATTGATCATTCATCAATTTCATATATTGATCATTCATCCATCTTTATGTATTGATAATTATGTATTGATCATTCATCAATCATTGTCTTAATCCTTCATAGTTTATATGTATTGATCATTAATCAATCAACATGTACTGATCATTCATCGATCATTATGTATTGATCATTCATTGATTATTGGCAATCCTTCTTCACTTACTTTATGTCCTGATGCCAGGCCACATATGGCGCCGTGTTCTCTTTATGGGGGACATCACTGGCAGGATACTTGCAGATAAACCTGGAGTCCAGGAGGATGACGTCTGGGCCCAGCACAGCGGTGATGGCTTCCAGCAGCTTGGGGTGGGTGGCTAAGTTCATCACCCATTCATACTCCAAGTGGATGTTGTGTAGACTGTACTGAGTGTACTCCTTGCCTGAATAAACACAGATAAATGTTAGTATTCACTCATTGAAAGGGGAAAAAAAGGTCTGCACTTTGTTTGCACAGTGCTTGAAGAAAATTCAAACACTTATAACTTTATTCATCCAGACAACATTAACAGAGAGTGACACCGGGCTGGGCTCAGTCATAGAGCATCTGTGTCTGTGAAGGACGGTCCCTGGTGCTGTGTCTGTGAAGGACGGTCCCTGGTGCTGTGTCTGTGAAGGACGGTCAATGGTGCTGTGTCTACGAAGGACGGTCCCTGGTGCTGTGTCTGTGAAGGACGGTCCCTGGTGCTGTGTCTGTGAAGCACGGTCCCTGGTGCTGTGTCTGTGAAGGACATTCCCTGGTGCTGTGTCTGTGAAGGACGGTCCCTGGTGCTGTGTCTGTGAAGGACATTCCCTGGTTCTGTGTCTGTGAAGGACGGTCCCTGGTGCTGTGTCTGTGAAGGACATTCCCTGGTTCTGTGTCTGTGAAGGACATTCCCTGGTTCTGTGTCTGTGAAGGACGGTCCCTGGTGCTGTGTCTGTGAAGGACGGTCCCTGGTGCTGTGTCTGTGAAGGACGGTCCCTGGTGCTGTGTCTGTGAAGGACGGTCCCCGGTGCTGTGTCTGTGAAGGACGGTCCCTGGTGCTGTGTCTGTGAAGTCAGTCCCTGGTGCTGTGTCTGTGAAGTACGGTCCCTGGTTCTGTGTTTGCCCGACCATTGCAAAGACCATTGCTTTGCCCCACATAATCAGATAGCAGCTTCACCTTAAAGCCCATGTGACTGCAGAATGTAATATTACAGCTGAAGTGTCATCTCCTGGCCTCCCCTCCCCCCCTCATCAACATGCTAATGACTCTTTTTTAAATAAAACCTTTCAATGATGCAATTACTGGTTCTCTATGATTCTCTATGCAATGCAGGCAGATTATGGCTGGTGGGAAGGGCCAGCAGGGTGCTGTACAAAGCTTCCTGAAAACATCACAACACCCTGCCTCACTACTCCTCTCAAGAGCCCTCAGTCCTGAGCAGTGGGCTGGCTCTTGGGAGGAGTTATGCAAATATCAAAATGCCTCGATGGGTGGGTGTCAGTGTAGGGGAGGAGCCAGTACACCTGTGCAAGTCTGAAGGGGAGGAGCCAGTACACCTGTGCAAGACTGAAGGGGAGGAGCTGGTACACCTGTGCCAGATTGAAGGGGAGGAGCTTTTACACCTGTGCATGACAGAAGGGGAGGAGCTGATACACCTGTGCAAGACTGAAGGGGAGGAGCTGATACACCTGTGCAAGACTGAAGGGGAGGAGCTGGTACACCTGTGCAAGACTGAGGGGGAGGAGCCTGTACACCTGTGCAAGACTGAAGGGGAGGAGCCGGTACAAGTATGCAAGACTGAGGGGGAGGAGCCTGTACACCTATGCAAGAATGAGGGGGAGGAGCCTATGCAAGACTGAAGGGGAGGTTTCATTTAATGCTCATATTCTCTGAAGAAAAATAATTCTCTACCTTCCACATGTCCCCAATAATATCTGCACTCACCAAACCTCTCCTCCAGCTCTGCATACTCCTGGCGGGCGTGCAGCAACTGCTTCTCATCCAGGACATCTACAGTTGTCAGGTAACCTTTGTCATCATAGAAAGCCTTCATCTGGTTGGAGTCAGTCTTCATCTGGTTGGAGTCAGCCTTCATCTGGTTGGAGTCAGTCTTCATCTGGTTGGAGTCAGCCTTCATCTGGTTGGAGTCAGCCTTCATCTGGTTGGAGTCAGTCTTCATCTGGTTGGAGTCAGTCTTCATCTGGTCGGAGTCAGTCTTCATCTGGTCGGAGTCAGTCTTCATCTGGTCGGAGTCAGTCTTCATCTGGTTGGAGTCAGTCTTCATCTGGATGGAGTCAGTCTTCATCTGGTTGGAGTCAGTCTTCATCTGGTTGGAGTCAGCCTTCATCTGGTCGGAGTCAGTCTTCATCTGGTCAGAGTCAGCCTTCATCTGGATGGAGTCAGCCTTCATCTGGTTGGAGTCAGTCTTCATCTGGTTGGAGTCAGTTTTCATCTGCATGGAGTCAGCCTTCATTGCTCAGTTGTATGGAGGTGAATGGATGAGATATGACTGTCTGGGTTCAGCTCTGACTTATATACAGAAACTCTGAGTTAAGCTCCGCCCCTTCTGCTATTTTTAGGACCTGCACCCTCCAAACAGAAGTTTTCTTCCTTCATTCTCCGTTTCCTGGGAGTTCAGTCAATAGTCAGATGTCACGTCGAACATTGTGTGTGATATGATATCATTTCAGGAGAAAACTACTTCCTGGTTTCATTCTGTATACACTGTGACTGTGCGGAGATCACCGGACAGGGTGACGTCATAGTGACATCATAGTGACTGGGAACTCCACAGAGAAAATGACAACTTTGCATCCCTTCCTTCTACTTTATTACACATTGTGTCTCTGTAGTCATATCATATGAATTTGTATCGGGTATCGGGGGGGGGGGGGGGGGGCTGAGTGCCGGGAAATTCCAGGAGATAAGATGACGACTTTGTGTCTCTTTTGTTATATTCGGTACAAATTAATTATTTGTGAATCCAGAAAGACGAGACGGAATCAGACTTCAGGGGAGCCGGGAATTCCACTCCAGGAAATACAAGAACTTTGTTACATTTTATTAGATTTTGTCTGTTTTATTCCTAAATAATGCGCCCCGGAATTCCGGGAAATAAAAGACAACTTTGTATCTCTTTCTTCTCTTTTATTATATTTTGTGTCTCTGTAATAACAAAATAGCAGTTTGTATCAGATATCGGGGTGAGTGGCGCCCAGGAATTCTTTTTATTACTTTTTATAATTTTATACCTTTTTGTAATTTTTTGAAAAAAAGAAATAAATACATATTTTCACATATTGTATTCATTTGTGCGCTTTGTTTTCAATTTATAATAAAAGACAACTTTGTGTAACTTTGTTACATTTTATTAGATTTTGTCTTTTTTATTCCTAAATAATGCGCCCCGGAATTCCGGGAAATAAAAGACAACTTTGTATCTCTTTCTTCTCTTTTATTATATTTTGTTTATTGGTAGTCATAAAATAGCAGTTGGTATCAGATTTCGGGGTGAGTGGCGCCCCGGAATTCCGGGAAATAAAACACAATTTGAGTGAATAAAGAACCTGCGTCAAAAACCCTTATTAAATGCTGCTGATTGATGAGAAGGAATCAAACAAATATTATAAAATGAAAACACAGCACAAATCAATAAATACAATACGAGAAAAAATGTATGTTTTTTTTTTTTTTTTAAATTATAAAAAGTTATAAAAACTAGTACTTTGGGACTTTTATTTTGTTACACATACTTATTTGGACACTTTTTATAACTTTTTATAATTTTTTGAAAAAAAATAAATGTTTTCACGTATTGTATTTAATAATTTGTGCGCTGCGTTTTCACTTTATAATTAGAGATGAGCGAATCGAACTTGGCGAAGTGGAATTCGTTTCGAAGATTAGGAAAAACTCGATTCGCGCCGAATCCGAAAATTAGCGGACTTCGAATGCAATTTTTCCTAAAATGGCGGCGACATGTGTGGCGACGGAGCGGGGATCTCTGGGAAGGTGCGCAGACAAGGCGCGCTGACCCATAATGCATTCATTCATGACATGTGATCGCATTAGCCAATCAGCAGCCAGCCAGCCAGCCAGCCAGCACTGTGTAATGGTGGAGCTATAAATCGCGGCCATCTTACAATTCTCCATTAGCCTCCGGTCATTCAAGAGAGACAGACCTCTCTGTATTAGGGACAGAGTTAGGGCCACAGAGACTTTAGGGACACAGAATCGTTACTTAGGGACACAGAATTGTTACTGAGGGACACAGAATTGTTACTCAGGGACAGACACAGAATTGTTACTGAGGGACACAGAATTGTTACTGAGGGACACAGAATTGTTACTCAGGGACACAGAAATGTTACTCAGGGACACAGAATTGTTACTCAGGGACAGACACAGAATTGTTACTGAGGGACACAGAATTGTTACTGAGGTACACAGAATTGTTACTGAGGGACACAGAATTGTTACTCAGGGACACAGAATTGTTACTCAGGGACACAGAACTGTTACTCAGGGACACAGAATTGTTACTCAGGGACACAGAACTGTTACTCAGGGACAGACACAGAATTGTTACTGAGGGACACAGAAATGTTACTGAGGGACATAGAATTGTTACTGAGGGACACAGAATTGTTACTGAGGGACACAGAATTGTTACTCAGGGACACAGAATTGTTACTCAGGGACACAGAATTGTTACTCAGGGACACAGAACTGTTACTCAGGGACACAGAATTGTTCCCCAGGGACACAGAACTGTTACTCAGGGACACAGAACTGTTACTCAGGGACAGACACAGAATTGTTACTGAGGGACACAGAATTGTTACTGAGGGACATAGAATTGTTACTGAGGGACACAGAATTGTTACTGAAGGACACATAATTGTTACTCAGGGACACAGAATTGTTACTCAGGGACACAGAACTGTTACTCAGGGACAGACACAGAATTGTTACTGAGGGACACAGAATTGTTACTGAGGGACACAGAATTGTTACTCAGGGACACAGAATTGTTACTCAGGGACACAGAATCGTTACTCAGGGACACAGAATCGTTGAATTAAAGAGTATGTCAGACAACATGCAGAGGAGTGGCAGAGGAGGCAATGTTTTAGGAGCGAGCAGACGTGGCAGCAGAGGAAGGGGTCGAGGCAGCACTAGTCGCAGCCAGAGGCCAGTGCTCCCGGTGTCATCCAGCGGTCGTGTTTCCACCGACAACCCTGCCGTCATCGATTGGTTGGCTCGGTCGTCTTCCTCTTCCCAGGTCACCTCTGACACCTACAGCCAACGGTCGGTGGGTACGTCAGACACAACCGTTAGTTGGCATGGCCCGGGAGCAAGCCCACTGAAATCACGTGTCCTCTACCTGCCCCTGTCCTTTGCTGTTCCCTCACCAAGCAAAGTATCGCATGCTGTGGGCTCAGCCCCACTGTACAGTGAGGAAGAGCTAACAGAGGGCGGTCAGGAATGGGGGGAGACATCGGCCTCTTCAGCAGCCAGGCGAAGAAGTACTGGCGAGGAGAGTGGCTCGGTAGCCGGTCTAGAGACAGGTCTGTCTCCTGACCCAGACGCAGCCGAGGGGGCTAGTAGTGAGGCGGAGACCCTAATTGATGATGATGAGGTTGATCGCACTTGGCAGCCTCGTCGTCATCAGGCTATTGCTTCCGCATCATCAGGAGAAGAGGGTGCCAGCTTGGCAGCGAGCAAAACAGTCGGTGGGTTGCCCAGGAGGCAGCAGGGTCGCAGCAGTGTCAGTGGAGCCAAACGTCCACGGAGTAGAGCACCAGCTCCACTGCAGCCTACCACCACGGCCAGTAGTGGTGCCGGTGCGCATGGAGGAAGTAGCAGTCAGCCAGTGAGGAGTAGCGGGGGCAAAGTTTCCTTCTCGGTGGTGTGGCAATTTTTCGTCAAGCCGCCCGAGGAAGTAAACGTAGCCGTATGTCGACTATGTGGCCAGAAATGCAAGCGTGGCCAGGGGGCCCATGTTGGGACTACAGCGTTGCGTCAGCATATGCAGCGTCGCCATTCGGTGGCCTGGGAAAACCGTGATAAAGATACGGCGGTTCTGCCTGCCCCAGCCCCCGCTCCATCACCCGCTCCGTTACTTGCTCCGTCACCCGACGTCAATCGCCCTCTTTAAGCTGCTTACGCTTCGCCACTCTGTCATGGGCCCCTGTACCGCCTCCTCATGCTGCTGCCAGGCCCGTAATCTGTCATGGGCTGCTGTACCGCCTCCTCATGCTGCTGCCAGGCCCGTAATCTGTCATGGGCCCCTGTACCGCCTCCTCATGCTGCTGCCAGGTCCAGAGTGTGTCATGGGTCCCTGTACGGCCTCCCATTGCTGCTGTCTCCATCGCCACACTCTGCCATGTGCCACTTTCAGGTCTCCTCACACTGCTGGTGGGTTCCATTTTGTCATAGGGTGCTGGCAGATTACGGGCCTCCCATTGCTGCTGCCAGGCCCCTAATCTGCCATGGGCCCCTGTACCGCCTCCTCATGCTGCTGCCAGGTCCAGAGTGTCTCATGGGTCCCTGTACGGCCTCCCATTGCTGCTGTCTCCATCGCCACACTCTGCCATGTGCCACTTTCAGGTCTCCTCACACTGCTGGTGGGTTCCATTTTGTCATAGGGTGCTGCATGGCCTCCCATTGCTGCTGCCTCCACCGCCACACTGTGGCTCCACACTCTGGTTTTGGCCCCGTGACTGGCCAAATGAGTGAAGTGTGCGGTGATTCTAAGATGGACGGCACTCATCTGCATGTCATACTGACTGACAGTATTATTTCTCTTCCCCAGCAGACTCCAAGGGCATTTAAATTAAAGGTACAGTGTTCTGCACTAATATAAAGGCTCTCTGAAGCCTAGAAACCCTTTTATAAGTTAAATTCGCAGCGAATATATTCGCATCGAATCGAATTTATTCCTCGAATTTGCCGAATCAGCCGAATCGAATTTTTGAATACTTCGCTCATCTCTATTTATAATAAAAGACAACTTTGTATAACTTTCTTCTTTTATTATATTTTGTGTCTCTGTAATAATAAAATATGATTTTGCATCACATATCGGGGTGAGTGGCGCCTCGGAATTATGGGAAATAAAAGACAACTTTGTATCTCTTTCTTCTTTTATTATATTTTGTTTATTGGTAGTCATGAAATAGGAGTTGGTATCAGATATCGGGGTGAGTGACGCCCCGGAATTCCGGGAAAAAAACTCAACTTTGAATAAAAAACCTGCGCCAAAAAATGTTTTTTTTTAAACCCTTATAAAATGCTGCTGATTGATGACAAGACATCAAATAAATATTAGAAAGTGAAATCAGCGCACAAATTAATAAATACAATACGTGAAAACATTTATTTTTATTTTTTTTTTTAAAAAATATAAAAAGTTTTATTTGGTTACACATACTTATTTGGACACTTTTTATAATTTTTTGAAAAAAAAACAAAAACATTTTTTCACGTATTGTATTTATTTATTTGTGTGCTGTGTTTTCACTTTATAATAAAAGACAACTTTGTATAACTTTGTTACATTTTATTAGATTTTGTCTGTTTTTATTCCTAAATAATGCGCCCCGGAATTCCGGGAAATAAAAGACAATTCTGTATCTCTGTCTTTGTATTCATATAATATGAATGTGTATCAGATATCAGGGGGGCGGAGTGTCGGGAATTCCAGGAGATAAGATGACGACTTTGTATCTCTTTCTTCTGTTTTGTTATATTTTATCTTTCTGGATTAATAAATAATTCTGGGTGTCGGACGTCGGGGGAGGGGGGGGGGGCAGTAATTCAAGGATATCAAATATGACTTTGTATCTTTTTGTTACATTTGATTAGATTTTGTCTTTTTTCGTTCTTAAACAAACATTTGTATTGGAGGTCAGGTGACCGCAGGGCCCAGGAATTCCTCTCTTTCTTCGGGGTGTTAGGGTGAGGACTAGAGTTAGGGTTAGGACTAGTGTTAGGGTTAGGATTGGTGTTAGGATTAGGACTAGTGTTAGGGTGAGGATTGGTGTTAGGGTTAGGACTAGTGTTAGGGTTGGGACTAGTGTTAGGGTTAGGACTGGTGTTAGGGTTGGGACTAGAGTTAGGGTTAGGACTAGTGTTAGGGTTAGGATTGGTGTTAGGATTAGGACTAGTGTTAGGGCTAGGACTAGTGTTAGGGTGAGGATTGGTGTTAGGGTTAGGATTGGTGTTAGGGTTAGGACTATTGTTAGGGATGGGACTAGTGTTAGGGCTAGGATTGGTGTTAGGGTTAGGACTAGTGTTAGGGTTAGGACTAGTGTTAGGGTTAGGATTGGTGTTAGGGTTAGGATTGGTGTTAGGGTTAGGACTATTGTTAGGGATGGGACTAGTGTTAGGGTTAGGATTGGTGTTAGGGTTAGGACTAGTGTTAGGGTTAGGACTAGTGTTAGGGCTAGGATTGGTGTTAGGGTTAGGACTAGTGTTAGGGTTAGGACTAGTGTTAGGGTTAGGATTGGTGTTAGGGTTAGGATTGGTGTTAGGATTAGGACTAGTGTTAGGGCTAGGACTAGTGTTAGGGTGAGGATTGGTGTTAGGGTTAGGACTAGTGTTAGGGTTGGGACTAGTGTTAGGGTTAGGATTGGTGTTAGGGTTAGGACTAGTGTTAGGGTTAGGATTGGTTTTAGGGTTAGGACTAGTGTTAGGGTTGGGACTAGTGTTAGGGTTAGGACTAGTGTTAGGGTTAGGATTGGTGTTAGGGTTAGGATTGGTGTTAGGATTAGGACTAGTGTTAGGGCTAGGACTAGTGTTAGGGTGAGGATTGGTGTTAGGGTTAGGACTAGTGTTAGGGTTAGGACTATTGTTAGGGATGGGACTAGTGTTAGGGTTAGGATTGGTGTTAGGGTTAGGACTATTGTTAGGGTTAGGACTAGTGTTAGGGTTAGGACTAGTGTTAGGGTTAGGATTGGTGTTAGGGTTAGGACTAGTGTTAGGGTTGGGACTAGTATTAGGGTTGGGACTAGTGTTAGGGTTAGGACTAGTGTTAGGGTTAGGACAAGTGTTAGGGTTAGGACTAGTGTTAGGGATAGCACTAGTGTTAGGGTTAGGATTGGTGTTAGGGTTAGGACTAGTGTTAGGGTTGGGACTAGTGTTAGGGTTAGGACTAGTGTTAGGGTTAGGACAAGTGTTAGGGTTAGGACTACTGTTAGGGGTAGGACTAGTGTTAGGATTGGTGTTGGGGTTAGGACTAATGTTAGGGTTAGGATTGGTGTTAGGTTTGGGATTGGTGTTAGGGTTAGGACTAGTGTTAGGGATAGGACTAGTGTTAGGGTTAGGACTGGTGTTAGGGTTAGGACTAGTGTTAGGGTTAGGATTGGTGTTAGGGTTGGGATTGGTGTTAGGGTTAGGACTAGTGTTAGGGTTAGGACTAGTGTTAGGGTTAGTACAAGTTTTAGGGTTAGGATTGGTGTTAGGGTTAGGACTAGTGTTAGGGCTAGGACTAGTGTTAGAGTTAGGATTTTTGTTAGGGTTAGTACTAGTGTTAGGGTTGGGATTAGTGTTAGGGATAGGACTAGTGTTAGGGTTAGGATTGGTGTTAGGGTTAGGATTGGCGTTAGGGTTAGGATTGGTGTTAGGGTTAGGACTAGTGTTAGGGTTAGGACTAGTGTATGGGTTAGGATTGGTGTTAGGGTTAGGAATAGTGCTAGGGTTAGGACTAGTGTTAGGGTTAGGACTAGTGTTAGGGTTAGGACTAGTGTTAGGGTTAGGATTGGTGTTAGGGTTAGGACTAGTGTTAGGGTTAGGACAAGTGTTAGGGTTAGGACTAGTGTTAGGGTTAGGACTAGTGTTAGGGTTAGGACAAGTGTTAGGGTTGGGACTAGTGTTAGGGTTAGGACTAGTGTTAGGGTTAGGACAAGTGTTAGGGTTAGGACTATTGTTAGGGTTAGGACTAGTGCTAGGGTTGGGACTAGTGTTAGGGTTAGGACTAGTGTTAGGGTTAGGACAAGTGTTAGGGTTGGGACTAGTGTTAGGGTTAGGACTAGTGTTAGGGTTAGGACAAGTGTTAGGGTTAGGACTAGTGTTAGGGATAGGACTAGTGTCAGGGTTAGGATTGGTGTTAGGGTTAGGACTAGTGTTTGGGTTGGGACTAGTGTTAGGGTTAGGACAAGTGTTAGGGTTGGGACTAGTGTTAGGGTTAGGACTACTGTTAGGGTTAGGATTGGTGTTGGGGTTAGGACTGGTGTTAGGGTTGGGACTAGTGTTAGGGTTGGGATCTGGAGAGGAGATCGGGAAGGTGGGCGATGACCTGGAGAGGAGATCGGGAAGGTGGGCGATATCCTGGAGAGGAGATCGGGAAGGTGGGCGATATCCTGGAGAGGAGATCAGGAAGGTGGGCGATGACCTGGAGAGGAGATCGGGAAGGTGGGCGATATCCTGGAGAGGAGATTGGGAAGGTGGGCGATATCCTGGAGAGGAGATCGGGAAGGTGGGCGATGACCTGGAGAGGAGATCGGGAAGGTGGGCGATATCTTGGAGAGGAGATCGGGAAGGTGGGCGATATCCTGGAGAGGAAATCGGGAAGGTGGGCGATGACCTGGAGAGGAGATCGGGAAGGTGGGCGATATCCTGGAGAGGAGATCAGGAAGGTGGGCAATGACCTGGAGAGGAGATCGGGAAGGTAGGTGAGATCCTGGAGAAGAGATCGGGAAAGTGGGCGATATCCTGGAGAGGAGATTGGGAAGGTGGGTGATATCCTGGAGAGGAGATTGGGAAGGTGGGTGATATCCTGGAGTGGAGATTGAGAAGGTGGGTGATATCCTGGAGAGGAGATTGGGAAGGTGGGCGATATCTTGGAGAGGAGATTGGGAAGGTGGGCGATGACCTGGAGAGGAGATCGGGAAGGTGGGCGATATCCTGGAGAGGAGATCGGGAAGGTGGGCGATGACCTGGAGAGGAGATCGGGAAGGTGGGCGATATCCTGGAGAGGAGATCGGGAAGGTGGGCGATATCCTGGAGAGGAGATCGGAAAGGTGGGCGATGACCTGGAGAGGAGATCGGGAAGGTGGGCGATATCCTGGAGAGGAGATCGGGAAGGTGGGCAATATCCTGGAGAGGAGATCGGGAAGGTGGGCGATGACCTGGAGAGGAGATTGGGAAGGTGGGCGATATCCTGGAGAGGAGATCGGGAAGGTGGGCGATATCCTGGAGAGGAGATCGGAAAGGTGGGCGATGACCTGGAGAGGAGATCGGGAAGGTGGGCGATATCCTGGAGAGGAGATCGGGAAGGTGGGCGATATCCTGGAGAAGAGATCGGGAAGGTGGGCGATGACCTGGAGAGGAGATTGGGAAGGTGGGCGATATCCTGGAGAGGAGATCGGGAAGGTGGGCGATGACCTGGAGAAGAGATCGGGAAGGTGGGCGATGACCTGGAGAGGAGATTGGGAAGGTGGGCGATGACCTGGAGAGGAGATCGGGAAGGTGGGCGATGACCTGGAGAGGAGATCGGGAAGGTGGGCGATGACCTGGAGAGGAGATCGGGAAGGTGGGCGATGACCTGGAGAGGAGATCGGGAAGGTGGGCGATATCCTGGAGAGGAGATCGGGAAGGTGGGCGATGACCTGGAGAGGAGATCGGGAAGGTGGGCGATGACCTGGAGAGGAGATCGGGAAGGTGGGCGATGACCTGGAGAGGAGATCAGGAAGGTGGGCGATATCCTGGAGAGGAGATCGGGAAGGTGGGCGATGACCTAGAGAGGAGATCGGGAAGGTGGGCGATGACCTGGAGAGGAGATCGGGAAGGTGGGCGATGACCTGGAGAGGAGATCGGGAAGGTGGGCGATACATTACAATCTAATCTCTCTGGAGATATGAGCCCGAGCTTAAATACACAAAAGTCACTAATTTATTTTAAGATTTATTTCCCGACTGTGGGCGGAGCATAAAATATTTACAAAGTATAAAAAGTTACAGAAAATACAAGAAGACACACAAATGACAATTCACTATAAAATAAAAGGGAATAAAAAACAGAATAAAACTTTTACCGAGATCTATCCTGCGACTGGAGCAAGTCAGAGAGTCAGCAATCCATCAGTCAAATCGAATCGGCTCCATACAGATCACAATGTCCCAATGTCCGGGTGCTCAATTTACGGGGATATGGACGTAGGCGGGACATTAGTCCTCGACCAATTGACCCTGGGGGGTGTTCCTGTACCCGCCCACAGGATGTTCTCGGTGCCGACCTGCCCAAAGTCAGTTGGACCAAGACTGGCTTGAATCACCAAGTCGTGGATTGGATTTCCGACACCAGCGCGTCAGTCCGATCGCGACAGTACCAATCACTGTTCGGCTCTCACAATCCAGCGCCACCTAACCATTTATTGCATTTTTCTGGCATTCTACCTTATCCACAAATACGTTTTTTATATGTCGATGTAACCTACAGAGGGCCCCATCACAAGGAAGTATTTTCATCTCTCTGCAACTAATATTTTAGCTTTTATGAGAGATGAAACATTTCCTTTGATCTGTGGATATACTTTAAGAGCTCCTTAGACAGCCTAGAGACCCCTGGTGTCATGAAGCCGAAACGTCTGCGTTTCTCTTTTCAGCTTCAGGAAGGTGGCAGAGTCTGATTACATATGGGTGACAAAATCTTATAAGCACCCAGGAGTCACTTCCAGAGGAAGCTAGTCCCTAATTGGTGACCATCTGTCCCTGAACACTTTATTTCTTTAATGACTGAAACTACATTTAGGATTACATTGTCATATTTTCTACAGGTCACATCTTATCTACTCAAATCTGTACATTTATGTCACACCGAGTATACCACGGCCACAACCACCCCTCTGTCCGAGTATGCCACGTCCACCGCCACCCCTCTGTCTGAGTATACCATGTCCACTACCACCCCTCTGTCCAAGGATACCACGTCCACCACCACCCCTCTGTCCAAGTATACCACGTCCACCGCCACCCCTCTGTCCAAGTATACCTCGTCCACCGCCACCCCTCTGTCCGAGTATACCATGTCCACTGCCACCCCTCTGTCAGAGTATACCACGTCCACCGCCACCCCTCTGTCCGAGTATACCACGTCCACCGCCACCCCTCTGTCCGAGTATACCACGTCCACCGCCACCCCTCTGTCAGAGTATACCACGTCCACCGCCACCCCTCTGTCCGAGTATACCACGTCCACCGCCACCCCTCTGTCCGAGTATACCACGTCCACCGCCACCCCTCTGTCCAAGTATACCACATCCACAGCCACCCCTCTGTCCAAGTATACCACGTCCACAGCCACCCCTCTGTGCAAGTATACCACGTCCACTGCCACCCCTCTGTCCAAGTATACCACATCCACAGCCACCCCTCTATCCGAGTATACCACATCCACAGCCACCCCTCTGTCCAAGTATACCACATCCACCGCCACCCCTCTGTCCAAGTATACCACATCCACAGCCACCCCTCTGTCCGAGTATACCACGTCCACCGCCACCCCTCTGTCCGAGTATATCATGTCCACTACCACCCCTCTGTCCAAGGATACCACGTCCGCCGCCATCCCTCTGTCCGAGTATACCACGTCCACCACCACCCCTCTTTCTAAGTATACCACGTCCACCGCCACCCCTCTTTCCAAGTATACAACGTCCCCCGCCACCCCTCTGTCCAAGTATACCACGCCCACAGCCACCCCTCTGTCCATGTATACCGCGGCCACCGCACCCCTCTGTCCAAGTATTCCACGTCCACAGCCACCCCTCTGTCTAAGTATACCACTTCCACCGCTACCCCTCTGTCCAAGTATAACACGTTCACAATCCCCCCTCTGTACATGTATACCACGTCCACCACCACCTCTTTGTCCGAGTATACCACGTCCACCACTACCCCTCTGTTCAAGTTCACCACATCCACCACCACCCCTCTGTCCAAGTTTACCACATCCACCACCACCCCTTTGTCTGAGTATACCACGTCCACCACTACCCCTCTGTCCAAGTTCACCACATTCACCACCACTCCTCTGTCCAAGTATACCGCATCCACTGCCACCCCTCTGTCCAAGTATACCACGTCCACAGGCACCCCTCTGTCCAAGTATTCCACGTCCACATCCACCCCTCTGTCCAAGTATACCACATCCACAATCCCCCCTCTGTCCAAGTATACTGCGTTCATGTCCACCCCTCTGTCCAAGTATACCATGTCCACCGCCACCTCACTGTTCAAGTATACCACATCCACCACCACCCAACTGTCCAAATATACCACGTCCATCGCCACCCCTCTGTCCAAGTATACCGCGTCTACCGCCACCCCTCTGTCCAAGTATTCCATGTCCACTGCCACCTCACTGTCCAAGTATACCACATCCACCGACATCCCACTGCCCAAATATACCACGTCCACATCCATCCCTCTGTCCAAGTATACCACGTCCTCCCCCACCCCTGTGTCCCAGTATACCACATCCACAGCCACCCCTCTGTCCCAGTATATCACATCTACAGCCACCCCTCTGTCCAAGTATATTACATCCACAGCCACCCCTTTGTCCAAGTATATCACATCCACAGCCACCCCTCTGTCCAAGTATACCACATCCACCACCACCCCTCTGTCCAAGTATACCACATCCACCGCCACCCCTCTGTCCAAGTATACCACATCCACTGCCACCCCTCTGTCCAAGTATACCACATCCACCGCCACCCCTCTGTCCAAGTATACCACATCCACCGCTACCCCTCTGTCCAAGTATACCACATCCACCGCCACCCCTCTGTCCAAGTATACCACGTCCACCACCACCCCTCTGTCCAAGTATACCACATCCACCGCCACCCCTCTGTCCAAGTATACCACATCCACCGCCACCCCTCTGTCCAAGTATACCACGTCCACCACCACCCCTCTGTCCATGCTTCCTCCTCCTTCTACAAAGTTACAATGTACCAGTCTGATCACTGGGGGAGGGGAGACTGTGGGAATTCCTCCTCCTGCCTGCAGAAGACTGATGACATCATCTCAGCCTAGGTACAGTCACTGATTGGACGGCTTAGTAATGATGATATTACTGGCGGCTCCTCTGATTGGGAAGTTGTGATTTTTCTCTTTTGAATGTCGGAGAAATGAGAAGTGATCCTGGAAATGTGTTCCGTGTTCCTCTAGAAGTCACACTGCGGGTTGTCAGAGACAGACGTTCCGTGGGTCACATGTCATCCCATGACTCATATAATAACTTTATTCGTCCCCCCATGCAGAACGACATCAGCCCCCCAATACACAGAACACTCCTTGTCTATAGAGAGAACTCTTTATTTCACAATCGATAGATGGAATACAATGTTACATTTCATGGTGTCACAACGAAGAGGGAGGAGATCGCTCAGCGAATGGAAACTCCGGATTTCCCAGCATCTGATTGGACGGTTGAGGTGAACGCAGCCTCCCCATATTCATAAATACAGAGACGATTACCGGCATCGCTCAGCAAATAATCACTTTATACAATCCGCATTGCGGAGTCACAGAGGTAAAAGAACACGGAAAATAAATCCGCATTGTGGGGTCACAGAGGTAAAAGAACATGGAAAATAAATCCGCATTGCGGAGTCACAGAGGTAAAAGAACATGGAAAATAAATCCGCATTGCGGGGTCACAGAGGTAAAAGAACACGGAAAATAAATCCGCATTGTGGGGTCATCGGAGTCACAGAGGTAAAAGAACACAGAGTATAAATCCACATTGTGGGGTCATCGGGGTCACAGAGGTAAAAGAACACGGAAAATAAATTCGCATTGTGGGGTCATCGGGGTCACAGAGGTAAAAGAACACGGAAAATAAATCCGCATTGTGGGGTCATGGGGGTCACAGAGGTAAAAGAACATGCAGTATAAATCCACATTGCGGAGTCATCGGGGTCACAGAGGTAAAAGAACACGGAAAATAAATCCGCATTGTGGGGTCATCAGGGTCACAGAGGTAAAAGAACACAGAATATAAATCCACATTGTGGGGTCATCAGGGTCACAGAGGTAAAAGAACAGAGAATATAAATCCACATTGTGGGGTCATCGGGGTCATAGAGGTAAAAGAACAGAGAATATAAATCCACATTGTGGGGTCATCGGGGTCATAGAGGTAAAAGAACAGAGAATATAAATCCACATTGTGGGGTTATCGGGGTCATAGAGGTAAAAGAACACGGAGTATAAATACACATTGTGGGGTCATCGGGGTCACAGAGGTAAAAGAACACGGAGTATAAATCCACATTGCGGGGTCATCGGGGTCACAGAGGTAAAAGCATTACAGTGTCTTGGTGAAGAAGTTGGGGGCGTGGTCTTGGAAATGATTGTGTTCATCGCTTCCGGCCACCAGGACGGTTGCGGGGAAAGTGCGGGGCCGATCCGGATCCTGGAATAGAAGATCACACCATGGTTAGTACATCACACTCAGTGAAATCCGACATCTCGATGAGCCCCGCCCAGGATTACAACCCCAGATGACATTTGTGATTATTTCATTTATTACAGGTCTTATATATATCGTCATCAATTTACATCAATCCCCGCCCCTGAGGAGCGGACAATCTAACTCACATACTAGGGCCCCTGTATACCGGATCCAACTATCCTCCCACCATGTCTTTGTAGTGTGGGAGGAAACTGGAGTGCATCATAGTCTATGAATTGTGATGTCACAGGTATAGTCTATGAGTTGTGATGTCACAGGTATGGATCTATGAGTTGTGATGTCACAGGTATAGTCTCTGAATTGTGATGTCACAGGTATACTCTATGAGTTGTGATGTCACAGGTATACTCTATGAGTTGTGATGTCACAGGTATGGATCTATGAGTTGTGATGTCACAGCTATGAATCTATGAATTGTGATGTCACAGGTATAGTCTCTGAGTTGTGATGTCACAGGTATAGTCTCTGAATTGTGATGTCACAGGTATACTCTATGAGTTGTGATGTCACAGGTATACTCTATGAGTTGTGATGTCACAGGTATGGATCTATGAGTTGTGATGTCACAGGTCTGGATCTATGAGTTGTGATGTCACAGGTATAGCTCCAGGTATCGCTGACCTGCACAGGGTAAGCCGTGGTGGGAACGTAGCGGATGACGAATCCACAGCGCCTTCTGTCGGACATGTTTGGCTCGCTGGCGTGGACGGTCAGTCCGTCATGAACCTGAAAATAATAAAGAAATAAAATCTCTGCGATCTGAACAATCATCGGTATTATGTCTGATATCTGCGTTCCTGCGACCCCCGCTGTCCCTGACCTGACCAATCACTGACATGGAAGAAAGCGTCCTTCAGAAGATCCACCCCCTACCCACCTCCCAGGACCACCCCTTAGATCCACCCCCTACCCACCTCTCAGGACCACCCCTTGTATCCACCCCCTACCCACCTCCCAGGACCACCCCTTGTGTCCACCCTCTACCCACCACCCAGGACCACCCCTTGTATCCACCCCCTACCCACCTCCCAGGACCGCCCCTTGTATCCACCCTCTACCCACCACCCAGGACCACCCCTTGTATCCACACTCAACCCACCTCCCAGGACCACCCCTTGAATCCACACTCTACCCACCTCCCAGGACCGCCCCTTGTATCCACCCCCTACCCATCTCCCAGGACCACCCCTTGTATCCACCCTCTACCCACCACCCAGGACCACCCTTTGTATCCACACTCAACCCACCTCCCAGGACCGCCCCTTGTATCCACCCTCTACCCACCTCCCAGGACCGCCCCTTGGATCTGCCCCCTACCCACCTCTGAGGACCACCCCTTGGAACCACCCCCTACTCACCTCCCAGGACCTCACCTTGGATCCGCCCCTTACCCACCTCCCAGGACCACCCATTTTAGAGAATACAGAGTGGAGTATCATTTTGTGGTGATGAGTAATTAGTATAAAATTTGTTAATGATAACAAGAAAAGCAGTAAAATAGATTGTATCCACCAACAATAACCCCCCTAGCAACAACAGATCCACCCCCCTAGCAACAGTAAATCTCCCCAGTGACAATAGATTCCACACCATAACAATAGATCCCCCAGTGACAAGAGATCCCCTTCACTGACAATAGATCCCCCAGTGACAGTAGATCCCCAAGGGACAATAGATCCCCTCCACTGACAATAGATCCTCCACAGTGACAAGAGATCCCCTTCACTGACAATAGATCCTCCACAGTGACAAGAGATCCCCTTCACTGACAATAGATCCCCCAGTGACAATAGATCTCCAAGGGACAATAGATCCCCTCCACTGACAATAGATCCTCCACAGTGACAAGAGATCCCCCAGTGACAATAGATCCCCCAGCAGCCAGCATCCATCGACCCCCTTGGCATTACATACATTCAGTGGAGGAGGTGCGGGGGGGGGGGGGGGTGGTAGTGAGGTGTGCCCTCCAGAGGGCTGTGAAGTCTTGGCACCGGGTCAGATCTATATCTTCTATATATTCCGGATCTTTCATTCCATTCCATCAGATCGCCCCACACATTGGATTCAGAGGGGATTCCACTTACCGACATCTGCCCGGCCTTCAGCGGACACTCCACCAGGTCCTCTGCGTTCACCAGGTGCTTCGGAATCTCCTGATTGGCTGTCAGCATATTCCCCGCAACCTCCGCAAATCTGTGCTCCAGAACCCCCCGCTTGTGGCTGCCTGGAAGAGGAAACAGATTATTCCCTGAGAACAGGCTGAGCCATCATCATCATCATCATCATCATAAACAATATCATCATCATAAACAATATCATCATCATCATCATAAACAATATCATCATCATCATCATCATAAACAATATCATCTTCATCATCGTCATCATCATAAACAATATCATCATCGTCATCATCATAAACAATATCATCATCATCGTCATCATCATAAACAATATCATCATCATCTTCATCATCGTCATCATCATAAACAATATCATCATCATCGTCATCATCATAAACAATAATATCATCATCGTCATCATAAACAATATCATCATCATCGTCATCATCATAAACAATATCATCATCATCATCATCATCATCGTCATCATCGTCATCATCATAAACAATATCATCGTCATCATCAACATCATCATTGTCATCTTCATCATCATCATTATCGTCATCATCATCACCACCATTGTCATAATCAACATCATCACCACCACCACCATCATCATCATCATCACCACCACCACCATCATCATCATCATCATCGTCATCATCATCACCACCACCAACATCATCATCATCACCACCACCGTCATCATCATCATCATCATCACCACCACCATCATCATCAACATCATCACCATCATCACCATCATCATCATCGTCATCATCATCATCATCGTCATCATCATCATCACCACCACCATCATCATCACCATCATCACCACCACCACCATCATCATCACCACCACCATCATCATCAACATCATCACCATCATCACCACCACCATCATCATCACCATCATCATCATCGTCATCATCATCATCACCACCACCACCATCATCATCACCATCATCACCACCACCACCATCATCATCACCATCATCACCATCATCACCACCACCATCATCATCACCACCACCACCATCATCATCACCATCATCACCACCACCATCATCATCACCACCACCACCACCCCCACCATCATCGTCATCATCATCATCATCGTCATAACAACAATAATATTGATCACTGTGTGGGGGGAGGTAATGTTGCGGCCAATCTCGGAATTCATCCAAGAAATTACCTGGAATAATCTGTAGAACTCCATTTTCTGTGTCCACGTCATCGAATGCCAACCACACCGAGGCCACAGGACCGCCCTCAAATCCCCAGTATCTGGAAAGGACGCCATTGTTGTATTGATCATTCATTGAACTTTGTGCTTTGATCATTCACCAATTTTTACATATTGATCATTCATCATCATTATGTCTTAATCATTCATAGTTTATATGTATTGATCATTAATCAATCAACATGTACTGATTATTCATCCATCATTATGTATTGATCATTCATCGGTCATTATGTATTGATCATTCATTAATCATTATGTATTGATCATTCATCATCATTATGTCTTAATCATTCATAGTTTATATGTATTGATCATTAATCAATCAACATGTACTGATTATTCATCCATCATTATGTATTGATCATTCATCGGTCATTATGTATTGATCATTCATCGGTCATTATGTATTGATCATTCATTAATTTATATTGATCATTCATCCATCCTTATGTATTGATAATTATGTATTGATCATTCATCAATCATTATATCTTAATCATTCATAGTTTATATGTATTGATCATTAATCATTCAACATGTACTGATCATTCATCGATCATTATGTATTGATCATTCATTGATTATTGGCAATCCTTCTTCACTTACTTTATGTCCTGATGCCAGGCCACATATGGCGCCGTGTTCTCTTTATGGGGGACATCACTGGCAGGATACTTGCAGATAAACCTGGAGTCCAGGAGGATGACGTCTGGGCCCAGCACAGCGGTGATGGCTTCCAGCAGCTTGGGGTGGGTGGCTAAGTTCATCACCCATTCATACTCCAAGTGGATGTTGTGTAGACTGTACTGAGTGTACTCCTTGCCTGAATAAACACAGATAAATGTTAGTATTCACTCATTGAAAGGGGAAAATAATGTCTGCACTTTGTTTGCACAGTCCTTGAAGAAAATTCAAACACTTATAACTTTATTCATCCAGACAACATGAACAGAGAGTGACACCGGGCTGGGCTCAGTCATAGAGCATCTGTGTCTGTGAAGGACGGTCCCTGGTGCTGTGTCTGTGAAGGACGGTCCCTGGTTCTGTGTCTGTGAAGGACGGTCCCCGGTGCTGTGTCTGTGAAGGACGGTCCCTGGTGCTGTGTCTGTGAAGGACGGTCCCCGGTGCTGTGTCTGTGAAGGACGGTCCCTGGTGCTGTGTCTGTGAAGGACGGTCCCTGGTTCTGTGTCTGTGAAGGATGGTCCCCGGTGCTGTGTCTGTGAAGGACGGTCCCTGGTGCTGTGTCTGTGAAGGATGGTCCCCGGTTCTGTGTCTGTGAAGGACGGTCCCCGGTGCTGTGTCTGTGAAGGACGGTCCCCGGTGCTGTGTCTGTGAAGGACGGTCCCCGGTGCTGTGTCTGTGAAGGACGGTCCCTGGTTCTGTGTCTGTGAAGTAAGGTCCCTGGTGCTGTGTTTGCCCGACATAATCAGATCGCAGCTTCACCTTAAAGCCCATGTGACTGCAGAATGTAATATTACAGCTGAAGTGTCATCTCCTGGCCTCCCCTCCCCCCCTCATCAACATGCTAATGACTGTTTTTTAAATAAAACCTCTCAGTGATGCCATTACTGGGTCTCTATGATTCTCTATGCAATGCAGGCAGATTATGGCTGGTGGGAGGGGCCAGCAGGGTGCTGTACAAAGCTTTCTGAAAACATCACAAACACCCTGCCTCACTACTCCTCTCAAGAGCCCTCAGTCCTGAGCAGTGTGCTGGCTCTTGGGATGAGTTATGCAAATATTAAACTGCCTCGATGGGTGGGTGTCAGTGTAGGGGAGGAGCCAGTACACCTGTGCAAGTCTGAAGGGTAGGAGCCAGTACACCTGTGCAAGACTGAAGGGGAGGAGCTGGTACACCTGTGCAAGACTGAAGGGGAGGAGCCGGTACACCTGTGCAAGACTGAAGGGGAGGAGCTGGTACACCTGTGCAAGACTGAAGGGGAGGAGCCTGTACACCTGTGCCAGATTGAAGCGGAGGAGCTGTTACACCTGTGCAAGACTGAAGGGGAGGAGCCGATACACCTGTGCAAGACTGAAGGGGAGGAGCCAGTACACCTGTGCAAGACTGAAGGGGAGGAGTCGGTACAAGTATGCAAGACTGAGGGGGAGGAGCCTGTACACCTATGCAAGAATGAGGGGGAGGAGCCTATGCAAGACTGAAGGGGAGGTTTCATTTAATGCTCATATTCTCTGAAGAAAAATAATTCTCTACCTTCCACATGTCCCCAATAATATCTGCACTCACCAAACTTCTCCTCCAGCTCTGCATACTCCTGGCGGGCGTGCAGCAACTGCTTCTCATCCAGGACATCTACAGTTGTCAGATAACCTTTGTCATCATAGAAAGCCTTCATCTGGTCGGAGTCAGTCTTCATCTGGTTGGAGTCAGTCTTCATCTGGTCGGAGTCAGTCTTCATCTGGTTGGAGTCAGCCTTCATCTGGTTGGAGTCAGTCTTCATCTGGTTGGAGTCAGTCTTCATCTGGTTGGAGTCAGTCTTCATCTGGATGGAGTCAGTCTTCATCTGGTCGGAGTCAGTCTTCATCTGGTCGGAGTCAGTCTTCATCTGGTCGGAGTCAGTCTTCATCTGGTTGGAGTCAGTCTTCATCTGGTCGGAGTCAGTCTTCATCTGGTCGGAGTCAGTCTTCATCTGGTCGGAGTCAGTCTTCATCTGGATGGAGTCAGTCTTCATCTGGTTGGAGTCAGCCTTCATCTGGATGGAGTCAGTCTTCATCTGGTCGGAGTCAGTTTTCATCTGCATGGAGTCAGTCTTCATTGCTCAGTTGTATGGAGGTGAATGGATGAGATATGACTGTCTGGGTTCAGCTCTGACTTATATACAGAAACTCTGAGTAAAGCTCCGCCCCTTCTGCTATTTTTAGGACCAGCACCCTCCAAACAGAAGTTTTCTTCCTTCATTCTCCGTTTCCTGGGAGTTCAGTCAATAGTCAGATGTCACGTCGAACATTGTGTGTGATATGATATCATTTCAGGAGAAAACTACTTCCTGGTTTCATTCTGTATACACTGTGACTGTGCGGAGATCACAGGACAGGGTGACGTCATAGTGACATCATAGTGACCGGGAACTCCACAGAGAAAATGACAACTTTGCATCCCTTCCTTCTACTTTATTATACATTGTGTCTCTGTAGTCATATCATATGAATTTGTATCGGGTATCGGGGGGGGGGGGGGCTGAGTGCCGGGAAATTCCAGGAGATGACGACTTTGTGTCTCTTTTGTTATATTCGGTACAAATTCATTATTTGTGAATCCAGAAAGACGAGACGGAATCAGACTTCAGGGGAGCCGGGAATTCCACTCCAGGAAATACAAGAACTTTCTTACATTTTATTAGATTTTGTCTGGTTTATTCCTAAATAATGCGCCCCGGAATTCCGGGAAATAAAAGACAACTTTGTATCTCTTTCTTCTTTTATTATATTTTGTTTATTGGTAGTCATAAAATAGCAGTTGGTATCAGATTTCGGGGTGAGTGGCGCCCCGGAATTCCGGGAAAAAAACACAACTTTGAGTGAATAAAGAACCTGTGCAAAAAATGTTTTTTTTAAACCCTTATTAAATGCTGCTGATTGATGACAAGACATCAAACAAATATTAGAAAGTGAAAACGCAGCACAAATCAATAAATACAATACGTGAAAACATTTATTTTTATTTTTTTTCAAAAAAATATAAAAAGTTTTATTTTGTTACACATACTTATTTGGACACTTTTTATAACATTTTTATAATTTTTTGAAAAAAAATAAATCAATAAATACAATACGTGAAAACATTTATTTTTATTTTTTTCAAAAAAATATGAAAAGTTATAAAAAGTGTCCAAATAAGTTTGTGTATCAGTACTTTGGGACTTTTATTTTGTTACACATACTTATTTGGACACTTTTTATAACTTTTTATAATTTTTTGAAAAAAAAAAGAAATAAATACATTTTTTCACGTATTGTATGTATTTATTTGGGCTGTGTTTTCACTTTCTAATAAAAGGCAACTTTGTATAACTTTGTTACATTTTATTAGATTTTGTCTGCTTTTATTCCTAAATAATGCGCCCCGGAATTCCGGGAAATAAAAGACAACTTTGTATCTCTTTCTTCTCTTTTATTATATTTTGTGTCTCTGTAATAATAAAATAGGAGTTTGCATCAGATATCGGGGTGAGTGGCGCCCCGGAATTCTTTTTATTACTTTTTATAATTTTATAACTTTTAATAATTTTTTGAAAAAAAAAAAAAATTTTTTTCACGTATTGTATTCATTTGTGCGCTGTGTTTTCACTTTATAATAAAAGACAACTTTGTATAACTTTGTTACATTTTATTAGATTTTGTCTGGTTTTATTCCTAAAAAATGCGCCCCGGAATTCCGGGAAATAAAAGACAACTTTGTATCTCTTTCTTCTTTTATTATATTTTGTTTATTGGTAGTCATAAAATAGCAGTTGGTATCAGATTTCGGGGTGAGTGGCGCCCCGGAATTCCGGGAAAAAAACACAACTTTGAGTGAATAAAGAACCTGTGCAAAAAATGTTTTTTTTAAACCCTTATTAAATGCTGCTGATTGATGACAAGACATCAAACAAATATTATAAAGTGAAAACGCAGCGCAAATCAATAAATACAATACGTGAAAACATTTATTTTTATTTTTTTTCAAAAAAATATAAAAAGTTTTATTTTGTTACACATACTTATTTGGACACTTTTTTTATAACTTTTCATAATTTTTTGAAAAAAAAAAAGAAATAAATACATTTTTTCACGTATTGTATGTATTTATTTGCGCTGTGTTTTCACTTTCTAATAAAAGACAACTTTGTGTAGCTTTGTTACATTTTATTAGATTTTGTCTGGTTTTATTCCTAAATAATGCGCCCCGGAATTCCGGGAAATAAAAGACAACTTTGTATCTCTTTCTTCTTTTATTATATTTTGTTTATTGGTAGTCATGAAATAGGAGTTTGTATCAGATTTCGGGGTGAGTGGCGCCCTGGAATTCCGGGAAATAAAACACAATTTGAGTGAATAAAGAACCTGCGTCAAAAACCCTTATTAAATGCTGCTGATTGATGACAAGGAATCAAACAAATATTATAAAATGAAAACAGCACAAATCAATAAATACAATACGAGAAAAAATGTATTTTTTTTTTTAATTATAAAAAGTTATAAAAAGTGTCCAAATAAGTTTGTGTATCAGTACTTTGGGACTTTTATTTTGTTACACATACGGTACTTATTTGGACACTTTTTATAACTTTTTATAATTTTTTGAAAACAAATAAAAATAAATGTTTTCACGTATTGTATTTAATAATTTATGTGCTGCGTTTTCACTTTATAATAAAAGACAACTTTGTATAACTTTCTTCTTTTATTATATTTTGTGTCTCTGTAATATTAAAATAGGATTTTGCATCACATATCAGGGTGAGTGGCGCCTCGGAATTATGGGAAATAAAAGACAACTTTGTATCTCTTTCTTCTTTTATTATATTTTGTTTATTGGTAGTCATAAAATAAGAGTTGGTATCAGATATCGGGGTGAGTGGCGCCCCGGAATTCCAGGGAAAACACTCAACTTTGAGTGAATAAAAAACCTGCGCCAAAAAATGTTTTTTTTTAAACCCTTATAAAATGCTGCTGATTGATGACAAGACATCAAATAAATATTGGAAAGTGAAATCAGCGCACAAATTAATAAATACAATACGTGAAAACATTTATTTTTATTTTTTTTTCAAAAAAGATATAAAAAGTTTTATTTTGTTACACATACTTTTTTGGACACTTTTTATAATATTTTGAAAAGAAAAACCAAAAAACATTTTTTCACGTATTGTATTTATTTATTTGTGTGCTGTGTTTTCACTTTCCAATAAAAGACAACTTTGTGTAACTTTGTTACATTTTATTAGATTTTGTCTGTTTTTATTCCTGAAAAAATAATGCGCCCCGGAATTGCAGGAAATAAAAGACAATTTTGTATCTCTGTCTTTGTATTCATATAATATGAATGTGTATCAGATATCAGGGGGGCGGAGTGTCGGGAATTCCAGGAGATAAGATGACGACTTTGTATCTCTTTCTTCTGTTTTGTTTTATTTTATCTTTCTGGATTAATAAATAATTCTGGGTGTCGGACGTCGGGGGAGGGGGGGGGGGGCGGGGATTCCAGGATATCAAATATGACTTTGTATCTTTTTGTTACATTTGATTAGATTTTGTCTTTTTTCGTTCTTAAACAAACATTTGTATTGGAGGTCAGGTGACCGCAGGGCCCAGGAATTCCTCTCTTTCTTCTCTTTTATTATATTTTGTGTCTCTGTAATCATAACATAGGAGTTTGTATCAGATATCGGGGTGTTAGGGCTAGGACTAGTGTTAGGGTTAGGACTAGTGTTAGGGTTAGGACTAGTGTTAGGGTTAGGACTAGTGTTAGGGTTGGGACTAGTGTTAGGGCTAGGACTAGTGTTAGGGTTAGGACAAGTGTTAGGGTTAGGACTAGTGTTAGGGTTAGGACTAGTGTTAGGGTTAGGACTAGTGTTAGGGTTGGGACTAGTGTTAGGGCTAGGACTAGTGTTAGGGTTAGGACTAGTGTTAGGGTTAGGACAAGTGTTAGGGTTAGGACTAGTGTTAGGGTTAGGATTGGTGTTAGGGTTGGGACTAGTGTATGGGTTAGGACTAGTGTTAGGGTTAGGATTGGTGTTAGGGTTAGGACTAGTGTTAGGGTTAGGATTGGTGTTAGGGTTAGGACTAGTGTTAGGGTTGGGACTAGTGTTAGTGTTAGGACTAGTGTATGGGTAAGGACTAGTTTTAGGGTTAGGACTAGTGTTAGGGTTGGGACTAGTGTTAGGGTTGGGACTAGTGTTATGGATAGGACTAGTGTTAGGGCTAGGACTAGTGTTAGGGCTAGGACTAGTGTTAGGGTTAGGACTAGTGTTAGGGTTAGGACTAGTGTTAGGGTTAAGATTGGTGTTAAGGATAGGACTAGTGTTAGGGTTAGGACTAGTGTTAGGGTTAGGACTAGTGTATGGGTTAGGAGTAGTGTTAGGGCTGGGACTAGTGTTAGGGTTGGGACTAGTGTATGGGTTAGGACTAGTGTTAGGGTTAGGACTAGTGTTAGGGCTAGGACTAGTGTTAGGGTTAGGACTAGTGTTAGGGTTAGGACTAGTGTTAGGGTTAGGACTAGTGTATGGGTTAGGACTAGTGTTAGGGTTGGGACTGGAGAGGAGATCGGGAAGGTGGGCGATATCCTGGAGAGGAGATCGGGAAGGTGGGCGATGACCTGGAGAGGAGATCGGGAAGGTGGGCGATGACCTGGAGAGGAGATCGGGAAGGTGGGCGATATCCTGGAGAGGAGATCGGGAAGGTGGGCGATGACCTGGAGAAGAGATCGGGAAGGTGGGCGATGACCTGGAGAGGAGATTGGGAAGGTGGGCGATGACCTGGAGAGGAGATCGGGAAGGTGGGCGATGACCTGGAGAGGAGATTGGGAAGGTGGGCGATGACCTGGAGAGGAGATCGGGAAGGTGGGCGATATCCTGGAGAGGAGATCGGGAAGGTGGGCGATGACCTGGAGAGGAGATCGGGAAGGTGGGCGATGACCTGGAGAGGAGATCGGGAAGGTGGGCGATGACCTGGAGAGGAGATCGGGAAGGTGGGCGATATCCTGGAGAGGAGATCGGGAAGGTGGGCGATGACCTGGAGAGGAGATTGGGAAGGTGGGCGATGACCTGGAGAGGAGATCGGGAAGGTGGGCGATGACCTGGAGAGGAGATCGGGAAGGTGGGCGATATCCTGGAGAGGAGATCGGGAAGGTGGGCGATATCCTGGAGAGGAGATCGGGAAGGTGGGCGATACATTACAATCTAATCTCTCTGGAGATATGAGCCCGAGCTTAAATACACAAAAGTCACTAATTTATTTTAAGATTTATTTCCCGAATGTGGGCGGAGCATAAAATATTTACAAAGTATAAAAAGTTACAGAAAATACAAGAAGACACACAAATGACAATTCACTATAAAATAAAAGGGAATAAAAAACAGAATAAAACTTTTACCGAGATCTATCCTGCGACTGGAGCAAGTCAGAGAGTCAGCAATCCATCAGTCAAATCGAATCGGCTCCATACAGATCACAATGTCCCAATGTCCGGGTGCTCAATTTACGGGGATATGGACGTAGGCGGGACATTAGTCCTCGACCAATTGACCCTGGGGGGTGTTCCTGTACCCGCCCACAGGATGTTCTCGGTGCCGACCTGCCCAAAGTCAGTTGGACCAAGACTGGCTTGAATCACCAAGTCGTGGATTGGATTTCCGACACCAGCGCGTCAGTCCGATCGCGACAGTTAGAGATGAGCGAATCGAAGTATCCGAAGTGGAATTCGAGTCGAATATCTGAAAAATTTCGATTCGTGCCGAATCCGAAAAATAGCCTAATTCGGACGCGCGAATCGAAATTTTTCAGAAAATGGCGGCTGACATGTGCGGCGACGGAGCGGGGATGTCTGGGAAGGCGCGCAGACAAGGCGCGCTGACCCATAATGCATGCCTCAACTACATGTGATCGCATCAGCCTATCAGCAGCCAGCCAGCACTGTGTAATGGTCGAGCTATAAATAGCGGCCATTTTGGAATTCTTCATTTGCCTGCAGTTATTGAACAGAGGCAGACCGCTCTGTACTAGGGACAGGGACAGAGTTAGGGCCACAGAAACGATACTTGGGGACAGAGAAAAGTTACTTAGGGACAGAGAACCATTACTCAGGGACACAGACTTGTTAATGAGGGCCACAGAATCGTTATTTAGGGACAAAGAAACGCTAGTTAGGGCCACAGAATTCATAATCAGGGACAGACAGAATTGTTACTGAGTGCCAGAGAATTGTTACTCAGGGACAGACAGAATTGTTACCGAGTGCCAGAGAATTGTTACTTAGGGCCACAGAAACTTTAATTAGGGCCACAGAATTTTTACTCGCACAGACACAGAATTGTTACTGAGTGCCAGAGAATTGTTACTCAGGGACAGACAGAATTGTTACTGAGTGCCAGAGAATTGTTACTCGGGGACAGACAGAATTGTTACGGAGTGCCAGAGAATTGTTACTCAGGGCCACAGAAACTTTACTTAGGGCCACAGAATTTTTACTCAGGGACAGACAGAATTGTTACTGAGTGCCAGAGAATTGTTACTCAGGGACAGACAGAATTGTTACTGAGTGCCAGAGAATTGTTACTCAGGGACAGACAGAATTGTTACTGAGTGCCAGAGAATTGTTACTCAGGGCCCCAGAAACTTTACTTAGGGCCACAGAATTTTTACTCAGGGACAGACAGAATTGTTACTGAGTGCCAGAGAATTGTTACTCAGGGACAGACAGAATTGTTACTGAGTGCCAGAGAATTGTTACTTAGGGCCACAGAAACTTTAATTAGGGCCACAGAATTTTTACTCAGGGACAGACAGAATTGTTACTGAGTGCCAGAGAATTGTTACTCAGGGACAGACAGAATTGTTACGGAGTGCCAGAGAATTGTTACTCAGGGACAGACAGAATTGTTATTGAGTGCCAGAGAATTGTTACTTAGGGCCACAGAAACTTTAATTAGGGCCACAGAATTTTTACTCAGGGACAGACAGAATTGTTACTGAGTGCCAGAGAATTGTTACTCAGGGACAGACAGAATTGTTACTGAGTGCCAGAGAATTGTTACTCAGGGACAGACAGAATTGTTACCGAGTGCCAGAGAATTGTTACTCAGGGCCCCAGAAACTTTAATTAGGGCCACAGAATTTTTACTCAGGGACAGACAGAATTGTTACTGAGTGCCAGAGAATTGTTACTCAGGGACAGGCAGAATTGTTACTGAGTGCCAGAGAATTGTTACTCAGGGACAGACAGAATTGTTACTGAGTGCCAGAGAATTGTTACTCAGGGCCCCAGAAACTTTACTTAGGGCCACAGAATTTTTACTCAGGGACAGACAGAATTGTTACTGAGTGCCAGAGAATTGTTACTTAGGGCCACAGAAACTTTAATTAGGGCCACAGAATTTTTACTCAGGGACAGACAGAATTGTTACTGAGTGCCAGAGAATTGTTACTCAGGGACAGACAGAATTGTTACGGAGTGCCAGAGAATTGTTACTCAGGGACAGACAGAATTGTTACTGAGTGCCAGAGAATTGTTACTTAGGGCCACAGAAACTTTAATTAGGGCCACAGAATTTTTACTCAGGGACAGACAGAATTGTTACTGAGTGCCAGAGAATTGTTACTCAGGGACAGACAGAATTGTTACGGAGTGCCAGAGAATTGTTACTCAGGGCCACAGAAACTTTACTTAGGGCCACAGAATTTTTACTCAGGGACAGACAGAATTGTTACTGAGTGCCAGAGAATTGTTACTCAGGGACAGACAGAATTGTTACGGAGTGCCAGAGAATTGTTACTTAGGGCCACAGAAACTTTAATTAGGGCCACAGAATTTTTACTCAGGGACAGACAGAATTGTTACTGAGTGCCAGAGAATTGTTACTCAGTGCCAGAGAATTGTTACTTAGGGCCACAGAAACTTTAATTAGGGCCACAGAATTTTTACTCAGGGACAGACAGAATTGTTACTGAGTGCCAGAGAATTGTTACTCAGGGACAGACAGAATTGTTACGGAGTGCCAGAGAATTGTTACTCAGGGCCACAGAAACTTTACTTAGGGCCAGAGAATTTTTACTCAGGGACAGACAGAATTGTTACTGAGTGCCAGAGAATTGTTACTCAGGGACAGACAGAATTGTTACGGAGTGCCAGATAATTGTTACTCAGGGCCCCAGAAACTTTACTTAGGGCCACAGAATTTTTACTCAGGGACAGACAGAATTGTTACTGAGTGCCAGAGAATTGTTACTCAGGGACAGACAGAATTGTTACTGAGTGCCAGAGAATTGTTACTTAGGGCCACAGAAACTTTACTTAGGGCCACAGAATTGTTTCTCGCACAGACACAGAATTGTTACTCGCACAGACACAGAATTGTTACTGAGGGCCACAGAACTGTTACTTGGGGCCACAGAAACGTTAATCAGGGACACAGAATTGTTACTGAGGGCCACAGAACTGTTACTTAGGGCCACAGAATTGTTACTCGCACAGACACAGAATTGTTACTCAGGGACACAGAATTGTTACTCAGGGACACATAATCGTTTAATTAAAGAGTATGTCAGACAACATGCAGAGGAGTGGCAGAGGAGGCAATGTTTTAGGAGCGAGCAGACGTGGCAGCAGAGGAAGGGGTCGAGGCAGCACTATTCGCAGCCAGAGGCCAGTGCTCCCGGTGTCATCCAGCGGTCGTGTCTCCACCGACAACCCTGCCGTCGTCGATTGGTTGGCTCGGTCGTCTTCCTCTTCCCAGGTCACCTCTGACACCTACAGCCAACGGTCGGTGGGTACGTCAGACACAACCATTAGTTGGCATGGCCCGGGACCAAGCCCACTGAAATCACGTGTCCTCTACCTGCCCCTGTCCTTTGGTGTTCCCTCACCAAGCGAAGTATCGCATGCTGTGGGCTCAGCCCCACTGTACAGTGAGGAAGAGCTAACAGAGGGCGGTCAGGAACGGGGGGAGACATCCGCCTTTTCAGCAGCCAGGCGAAGAAGTAGTGGCGAGGAGAGTGGCTCGGTAGCCGGTCTAGAGACAGGTCTGTCTCCTGACCCAGACGCAGCCGAGGGGGCTAGTAGTGAGGCGGAGACCCTAATTGATGATGAGGAGGTTGATCGCACTTGGCAGCCTCGTCGTCATCAGGCAATTTCTTCCGCATCATCAGGAGAAGAGGGTGCCAGCTTGGCAGCGAGCAAAACAGTCGGTGGGTTGCCCAGGAGACAGCAGCAGGGTCGCAGCAGTGTCAGTGGAGCCAAACGGCCACGGAGTAGAGCACCAGCTCCACTGCAGCCTACCACCACGGCCAGTAGTGGTGCCGGTGTGCACGGAGGAAGCAGCAGTCAGCCAGTGAGGAGTATCGGGGGCAAAGTTTCCTACTCGGCGGTGTGGCAATTTTTCGTCAAGCCGCCCGAGGAAGTAAACGTAGCCGTATGTCGACTATGTGGCCAGAAAGTCAAGCGTGGCCAGGGGGCCCATGTTGGGACTACAGCGTTGCGGCAGCATATGCAGCGTCGCCATTTGGTGGCCTGGGAAAACCGTGATAAAGATACGGCGGTTCTGCCCGCCCCAGCCCCCGCTCCATCACCCGCTCCGTTACTTGCTCCGTCACCCGACGTCAATCGCCCTCCATCAGCCAGTCAAGGCTCCAACACCTCTGCTGAGGGGAGTTGTCGCTCGTTGGCATCTTCCGCTCGTTCAGATGCTCCTTCTCCTGCTACTCCTCTTCACGGATTCCGTCAGCAGTCTTTCTTGGAATCCGTTTCCAAGAGACAACAGTTTGCGAGCACGCACCCGACGGTGCAAAAGCTGAACGTCCTCCTGTCCAAGTTGCTGGTGCTGCAGTCCCTCCCTTTCCAAGTGGTGGACTCAGCACCTTTCAGAGAAATGATGGCTTGTGCCGCGCCGCGGTGGAGAGTGCCAAGCCGTCATTTCTTCGCCAAAAAGGCAGTGCCAGCCCTGCATTCACATGTAGAAGACATGGTGGGCCAGTCTTTGAGCATGTCGGTCTCTGCCAAAGTGCACGGCAGCGCCGACGTGTGGAGCTGTAACTACGGTCAGGGACAGTACATGTCATTTACGGCCCACTGGGTGAACGTGGTGCCGTCACAGCCGCACCAGCAACTTGGACAGGTCACGCCGCTTTTGCCTCCACGTTTGCACGTCCTTGGTCCGGCAAAGATGTCCGCCTCTACCACCTCTTCTTCCGCCGTGTCCTCAGCCGCCACCCCCGTGCCAAGTCCCATTACCCGACCGGCATATCACATGTGCAGGGCGCAACGGTGTCACGCTGTTCTGCACCTGGTATGCCTTGGCGAACGTAGTCACACAGGGGAGGAACTTCTGAGTGTAATGAACAGAGAAATCGACAGATGGCTGTCTCCGCGCAAACTGAAAATCGGAACCATGTTGACCGACAACGGAAAGAACATGGTGTCTGCTCTGCGTCAAGGAAGGTTGTGCCATGCGCCATGCATGGCTCACGTGTTCAATCTGGTTGTCAAGCGGTTCTTAAAATCCACCATCCCACTGCAAGACATCCTTAAAATGTCACGTAAACTTTGCATGCATTTCAGCCATTCCTACACCGCAAAGCACACCCTCCTTGAGCTGCAGCGGCAGAACGGAATTCCACAGCATCGCCTGATCTGCGACGTTGCAACAAGGTGGAATTCAACCCTACACATGTTAGACCGCCTTTACGAACAGCGAAAGGCCATCACCGATTTCCTGATGTTACAAGCGGATAAAGGTACTCCCCTGTGTAACTTAGATGTCAGCCATTGGCAGCTCATGCGTGACACCTGCCGCTTGCTCAGGCCCTTTGAGGAGGCCACGCTATTCGTGAGTCGGCAGGACTATGGGATGAACGACGTCATTCCTCTGTTGCACGTCCTTGAACAAATGCTGTTAACAATGGCTGGTCAGGGTGCGGTAGACGTGGCGCACAGATCTCAACGCCACATGACCCCTGTGGGGGCAGGACAGGAAGAAGAGGAGGAGGTAGAGGAGGACATTTGTGCTCAGGAATTATTGAGTGAAATGGGTGGTTTTTCCACTCAGCGGACAGGAGTGGAGGAGCAGGAGCATCTGGTAGAGGAGGAGGAGGAGGAGACAGAGGACCCAGACGCACCGTGGCAGTATGCTGTGGAGATGGAGGCAGGGAGTCCCTCGCATTCCTTGGCACAAATGGCCCATAGCATGCTCGGTTGCTTGCGTAGCGACAGCCGAATAATAACCATCAGACAGAGGGATGACTTTTGGCTGTCCACCTTGTTGGACCCTCGCTACCGTTCCAAAATGGTGGCCTTTTTCACACCTGCTGAGAGGGAGGCCAAAATAACGTACTATAAAAACCACCTATGTAGTCAGTTGGTCTCTGCCTTTGTGCGCCAACGTCCATCCTCAGACACTGTGGGCCCTGTGCGCTCGCGTTCCGCTGCCATGGCAGCAGGGGAGGGGTGGGGTGGTAGGAGCAGTGGCAGCTCCACCAGCAGCAGCTGCCTCAGTCTGCAGTCGATGATGAGTAGCTTTCTTCACCAGCGCAGTGAGGAAACTACTAACCAGCCGCAGCAGCAGCAGCAGCATCAGGTGGACCTGGAGCAGGACCTCAAACAACAGGCTTGGGCCTACTTGGACAGCACCCTGCCAACCGAGGTAGACAATCCCCTTGACTACTGGGCAACGAAACTTGACCTTTGGCCCCAACTAGCTGAATTTGCCCTTGAAAGGCTGTCATGCCCAGCCAGTAGCGTGGCATCGGAGCGCGTGTTTAGTGCGGCAGGAGGTATTGTAACTCCGCGGAGGACACGACTGTCCACCCAAAGTGTGGAGAGACTCACGTTTGTGAAAATGAATCAGGCGTGGATTAGTCTGGATTTCAAACCACCAGTTCCTGACACAACTGACTAAATCCGCCATGAATCATGCCTCAAACATGTGCCACTTTGAGGTCTCCTCACACTGCTGGTGTGTAGAATTTTTTGACATAGGGTGCTGGCAGATTATGGGCCTCCTATAGCTGCTGCCAGGCCCCTAATCTGCCATAGGCCCCTATATACCGCTTCCTCATGCTGCTGCCAGGTCCAGAGTCTCTCATGCCATGTGCCACTTTCAGGTCTCCTCACACTGCTGGTGTGTTGAATTTTTTGACATAGGGTGCTGGCAGAATATGGGCCTCCCATAGCTGCTGCCAGGCCCCTAATCTGCCATGGGCCCCTATATACCGCCTCCTCATGCTGCTGCCAGGTCCACAGTGTCTCATGCCATGTGCCACTTTCAGGTCTCCTCACACTGCTGGTGTGTTGAATTTTTTTACATAGGGTGCTGGCAGATTATGGGCCTCCTATAGCTGCTGCCAGGCCCCTAATCTGCCATAGGCCCCTATATACCGCTTCCTCATGCTGCTGCCAGGTCCAGAGTCTGTCATGGGTCCCTGTACGGCCTCCCATTGCTGCTGTCTCCATCGCCACACTCTGCCATGTGCCACTTTCAGGTCTCCTCACACACTGCTGGTGTGTTGAATTTTTTGACATAGGGTGCTGGCAGATTATGGGCCTCCTATAGCTGCTGCCAGGCCCCTAATCTGCCATAGGCCCCTATATACCGCTTCCTCATGCTGCTGCCAGGTCCAGAGTCTGTCATGGGTCCCTGTACGGCCTCCCATTGCTGCTGTCTCCATCGCCACACTCTGCCATGTGCCACTTTCAGGTCTCCTCACACACTGCTGGTGTGTAGAATTTTTTGACATAGGGTGCTGGCAGATTATGGGCCTCCCATTGCTGCTGCCAGGCCCCTAATCTGCCATAGGCCCCTATATACCGCTTCCTCATGCTGCTGCCAGGTCCAGAGTCTGTCATGGGTCCCTGTACGGCCTCCCATTGCTGCTGTCTCCATCGCCACACTCTGCCATGTGCCACTTTCAGGTCTCCTCACACACTGCTGGTGTGTAGAATTTTTTGACATAGGGTGCTGGCAGATTATGGGCCTCCCATTGCTGCTGCCAGGCCCCTAATCTGCCATAGGCCCCTATATACCGCTTCCTCATGCTGCTGCCAGGTCCAGAGTCTGTCATGGGTCCCTGTACGGCCTCCCATTGCTGCTGTCTCCATCGCCACACTCTGCCATGTGCCACTTTCAGGTCTCCTCACACACTGCTGGTGTGTTGAATTTTTTGACATAGGGTGCTGGCAGATTATGGGCCTCCTATAGCTGCTGCCAGGCCCCTAATCTGCCATAGGCCCCTATATACCGCTTCCTCATGCTGCTGCCAGGTCCAGAGTCTGTCATGGGTCCCTGTACGGCCTCCCATTGCTGCTGTCTCCATCGCCACACTCTGCCATGTGCCACTTTCAGGTCTCCTCACACACTGCTGGTGTGTAGAATTTTTTGACATAGGGTGCTGGCAGATTATGGGCCTCCCATTGCTGCTGCCAGGCCCCTAATCTGCCATAGGCCCCTATATACCGCTTCCTCATGCTGCTGCCAGGTCCAGAGTCTGTCATGGGTCCCTGTACGGCCTCCCATTGCTGCTGTCTCCATCGCCACACTCTGCCATGTGCCACTTTCAGGTCTCCTCACACTGCTGGTGTGTTGAATTTTTTGACATAGGGTGCTGGCAGATTATGGGCCTCCTATAGCTGCTGCCAGGCCCCTAATCTGCCATAGGCCCCTATATACCGCTTCCTCATGCTGCTGCCAGGTCCAGAGTCTGTCATGGGTCCCTGTACGGCCTCCCATTGCTGCTGTCTCCATCGCCACACTCTGCCATGTGCCACTTTCAGGTCTCCTCACACACTGCTGGTGTGTAGAATTTTTTGACATAGGGTGCTGGCAGATTATGGGCCTCCCATTGCTGCTGCCAGGCCCCTAATCTGCCATAGGCCCCTATATACCGCTTCCTCATGCTGCTGCCAGGTCCAGAGTCTGTCATGGGTCCCTGTACGGCCTCCCATTGCTGCTGTCTCCATCGCCACACTCTGCTGCCATGTGCCACTTTCAGGTCTCCTCACACACTGCTGGTGTGTTGAATTTTTTGACATAGGGTGCTGGCAGATTATGGGCCTCCTATAGCTGCTGCCAGGCCCCTAATCTGCCATAGGCCCCTATATACCGCTTCCTCATGCTGCTGCCAGGTCCAGAGTCTGTCATGGGTCCCTGTACGGCCTCCCATTGCTGCTGTCTCCATCGCCACACTCTGCCATGTGCCACTTTCAGGTCTCCTCACACACTGCTGGTGTGTAGAATTTTTTGACATAGGGTGCTGGCAGATTATGGGCCTCCCATTGCTGCTGCCAGGCCCCTAATCTGCCATAGGCCCCTATATACCGCTTCCTCATGCTGCTGCCAGGTCCAGAGTCTGTCATGGGTCCCTGTACGGCCTCCCATTGCTGCTGTCTCCATCGCCACACTCTGCCATGTGCCACTTTCAGGTCTCCTCACACTGCTGGTGTGTTGAATTTTTTGACATAGGGTGCTGGCAGATTATGGGCCTTCTATAGCTGCTGCCAGGCCCCTAATCTGCCATAGGCCCCTATATACCGCTTCCTCATGCTGCTGCCAGGTCCAGAGTCTGTCATGGGTCCCTGTACGGCCTCCCATTGCTGCTGTCTCCATCGCCACACTCTGCCATGTGCCACTTTCAGGTCTCCTCACACACTGCTGGTGTGTAGAATTTTTTGACATAGGGTGCTGGCAGATTATGGGCCTCCCATTGCTGCTGCCAGGCCCCTAATCTGCCATAGGCCCCTATATACCGCTTCCTCATGCTGCTGCCAGGTCCAGAGTCTGTCATGGGTCCCTGTACGGCCTCCCATTGCTGCTGTCTCCATCGCCACACTCTGCCATGTGCCACTTTCAGGTCTCCTCACACTGCTGGTGTGTTGAATTTTTTGACATAGGGTGCTGGCAGATTATGGGCCTCCTATAGCTGCTGCCAGGCCCCTAATCTGCCATAGGCCCCTATATACCGCCTCCTCATGCTGCTGCCAGGTCCAGAGTCTGTCATGGGTCCCTGTACGGCCTCCCATTGCTGCTGTCTCCATCGCCACACTCTGCCATGTGCCACTTTCAGGTCTCCTCACACACTGCTGGTGTGTAGAATTTTTTGACATAGGGTGCTGGCAGATTATGGGCCTCCCATTGCTGCTGCCAGGCCCCTAATCTGCCATAGGCCCCTATATACCGCCTCCTCATGCTGCTGCCAGGTCCAGAGTCTCTCATGCCATGTGCCACTTTCAGGTCTCCTCACACTGCTGGTGTGTAGAATTTTTTTGACATAGGGTGCTGGCAGATTAAGGGCCTCCCATAGCTGCTGCCAGGCCCCTAATCTGCCATGGGCCCCTATATACCGCCTCCTCATGCTGCTGCCAGGTCCAGAGTCTGTCATGGGTCCCTGTACGGCCTCCCATTGCTGCTGTCTCCATCGCCACACTCTGCCATGTGCCACTTTCAGGTCTCCTCACACACTGCTGGTGTGTTGAATTTTTTGACATAGGGTGCTGGCAGATTATGGGCCTCCTATAGCTGCTGCCAGGCCCCTAATCTGCCATAGGCCCCTATATACCGCTTCCTCATGCTGCTGCCAGGTCCAGAGTCTGTCATGGGTCCCTGTACGGCCTCCCATTGCTGCTGTCTCCATCGCCACACTCTGCCATGTGCCACTTTCAGGTCTCCTCACACACTGCTGGTGTGTAGAATTTTTTGACATAGGGTGCTGGCAGATTAAGGGCCTCCCATAGCTGCTGCCAGGCCCCTAATCTGCCATGGGCCCCTATATACCGCCTCCTCATGCTGCTGCCAGGTCCAGAGTCTGTCATGGGTCCCTGTACGGCCTCCCATTGCTGCTGTCTCCATCGCCACACTCTGCCATGTGCCACTTTCAGGTCTCCTCACACACTGCTGGTGTGTTGAATTTTTTGACATAGGGTGCTGGCAGATTATGGGCCTCCTATAGCTGCTGCCAGGCCCCTAATCTGCCATAGGCCCCTATATACCGCTTCCTCATGCTGCTGCCAGGTCCAGAGTCTGTCATGGGTCCCTGTACGGCCTCCCATTGCTGCTGTCTCCATCGCCACACTCTGCCATGTGCCACTTTCAGGTCTCATCACACACTGCTGGTGTGTAGAATTTTTTGACATAGGGTGCTGGCAGATTATGGGCCTCCCATTGCTGCTGCCAGGCCCCTAATCTGCCATAGGCCCCTATATACCGCTTCCTCATGCTGCTGCCAGGTCCAGAGTCTGTCATGGGTCCCTGTACGGCCTCCCATTGCTGCTGTCTCCATCGCCACACTCTGCCATGTGCCACTTTCAGGTCTCCTCACACTGCTGGTGTGTTGAATTTTTTGACATAGGGTGCTGGCAGATTATGGGCCTCCTATAGCTGCTGCCAGGCCCCTAATCTGCCATAGGCCCCTATATACCGCTTCCTCATGCTGCTGCCAGGTCCAGAGTCTGTCATGGGTCCCTGTACGGCCTCCCATTGCTGCTGTCTCCATCGCCACACTCTGCCATGTGCCACTTTCAGGTCTCCTCACACACTGCTGGTGTGTAGAATTTTTTGACATAGGGTGCTGGCAGATTATGGGCCTCCTATAGCTGCTGCCAGGCCCCTAATCTGCCATAGGCCCCTATATACCGCTTCCTCATGCTGCTGCCAGGTCCAGAGTCTGTCATGGGTCCCTGTACGGCCTCCCATTGCTGCTGTCTCCATCGCCACACTCTGCCATGTGCCACTTTCAGGTCTCCTCACACACTGCTGGTGTGTTGAATTTTTTGACATAGGGTGCTGGCAGATTATGGGCCTCCTATAGCTGCTGCCAGGCCCCTAATCTGCCATAGGCCCCTATATACCGCTTCCTCATGCTGCTGCCAGGTCCAGAGTCTCTCATGCCATGTGCCACTTTCAGGTCTCCTCACACTGCTGGTGTGTAGAATTTTTTTGACATAGGGTGCTGGCAGATTAAGGGCCTCCCATAGCTGCTGCCAGGCCCCTAATCTGCCATGGGCCCCTATATACCGCCTCCTCATGCTGCTGCCAGGTCCAGAGTCTGTCATGGGTCCCTGTACGGCCTCCCATTGCTGCTGTCTCCATCGCCACACTCTGCCATGTGCCACTTTCAGGTCTCCTCACACACTGCTGGTGTGTAGAATTTTTTGACATAGGGTGCTGGCAGATTAAGGGCCTCCCATAGCTGCTGCCAGGCCCCTAATCTGCCATAGGCCCCTATATACCGCCTCCTCATGCTGCTGCCAGGTCCAGAGTCTGTCATGGGTCCCTGTACGGCCTCCCATTGCTGCTGTCTCCATCGCCACACTCTGCCATGTGCCACTTTCAGGTCTCCTCACACACTGCTGGTGTGTTGAATTTTTTGACATAGGGTGCTGGCAGATTATGGGCCTCCTATAGCTGCTGCCAGGCCCCTAATCTGCCATAGGCCCCTATATACCGCTTCCTCATGCTGCTGCCAGGTCCAGAGTCTCTCATGCCATGTGCCACTTTCAAATCTCCTCACACTGCTGGTGTGTAGAATTTTTTTGACATAGGGTGCTGGCAGATTATGGGCCTCCTATAGCTGCTGCCAGGCCCCTAATCTGCCATAGGCCCCTATATACCGCCTCCTCATGCTGCTGCCAGGTCCAGAGTCTGTCATGGGTCCCTGTACGGCCTCCCATTGCTGCTGTCTCCATCGCCACACTCTGCCATGTGCCACTTTCAGGTCTCCTCACACACTGCTGGTGTGTATAATTTTTTGACATAGGGTGCTGGCAGATTACGGGCCTCCCATAGCTGCTGCCAGGCCCCTAATCTGCCATGGGCCCCTATACCGACTCCTCATGCTGTGACGTTGCAACAAGGTGGAATTCAACCCTACATATGTTAGACCGCCTTTACGAACAGCAAAAGGCCATCACAGATTTCCTGATGTTAAAAGCGGATAAAGGTATTCCCTGTGTAACTTAGATGTCAGCCATTGGCAGCTCATGCGTGACACCTGCGCTTGCTCAGGCCCTTTGAGGAGGCCACGCTATTCGTGAGTCGGCAGGACTATGGGATGAACGACGTCATTCCTCTGTTGCACGTCCTGGAACAAATGCTGTTAACAATGGCTGGTCAGGGTGCGGTAGACGTGGCGCACAGATCTCAACGCCACATGACCCCTGTGGGGGCAGGACAGGAAGAAGAGGAGGAGGTAGAGGAGGACATTGGTGCTCAGGAATTATTGAGTGAAATGGGTGGTTTTTCCACTCAGCGGACAGGAGTGGAGGAGCAGGAGCATCTGGTAGAGGAGGAGGAGGAGACAGAGGACCCAGACGCACCGTGGCAGTATGCTGTGGAGATGGAGGCAGGGAGTCCCTCGCATTCCTTGGCACAAATGGCCCATAGCATGCTCGCTTGCTTGCGTAGCGACAGCCGAATAATAACCATCAGACAGAGGGATGACTTTTGGCTGTCCACCTTGTTGGACCCTCGCTACCGTTCCAAAATGGTGGCCTTTTTCACACCTGCTGAGAGGGAGGCCAAAATAACGTACTATAAAAACCACCTATGTAGTCAGCTGGTCTCTGCCTGTCTGCGCCAACGTCCATCCTCAGACACTGTGGGCCCTGTGCGCTCGCGTTCCGCTGCGATGGCAGCAGGGGAGGGGTGGGGTGGTAGGAGCAGTGGCAGCTCCACCAGCAGCGGCTGCCTCAGTCTGCAGTCGATGATGAGTAGCTTTCTTCACCAGCGCAGTGAGGAAACTACTAACCAGCCGCAGCAGCAGCAGCAGCAGCAGCATCAGGTGGACCTGGAGCAGGACCTCAAACAACAGGCTTAGGCCTACTTGGACAGCACCCTGCCAACCGAGGTAGACAATCCCCTTGACTACTGGGCAACGAAACTTGACCTTTGGCCCCAACTAGCTGAATTTGCCCTTGAAAGGCTGTCATGCCCGGCCAGTAGCGTGGCATCGGAGCGCGTGTTTAGTGCGGCAGGAGGTATTGCAACTCCGCGGAGGACACGACTGTCCACCCAAAGTGTGGAGAGACTGACGTTTGTGAAAATGAATCAGGCGTGGATTAGTCTGGATTTCAAACCACCAGTTCCTGACACAACTGACTAAATCCGCCATGAATCATGCCCCAAACATGTGCCACTTTCAGGTCTCCTCACACTGCTGGTGTGTTCCATTTTTTGTCATAGGGTGCTGGCAGATTACGGGCCTCCCATAGCTGCTGCCAGGCCCCTAATCTGCCATGGGCCCCTATACCGCCTCCTCATGCTGCTGCCAAGTCCAGAGTCTCTCATGGGTCCCTGTACGGCCTCCCATTGCTGCTGTCTCCATCGCCACACTCTGCCATGTGCCACTTTCAGGTCTCCTCACACTGCTGGTGTATTCCATTTTTTGTCATAGGGTGCTGGCAGATTACGGGCCTCCCATAGCTGCTGCCAGGCCCCTAATCTGCCATGGGCCCCTATACCGCCTCCTCATGCTGCTGCCAGGCCCGTAATCTGTCATGGGCCCCTGTTGTCGCTTGTTGGCATATTCCGCTCGTTCAGATGCTCCTTCTCCTGCTACTCCTCTTCACGGATTCCGTCAGCAGTCTTTCTTGGAATCCGTTTCCAAGAGACAACAGTTTGCGAGCACGCACCAGACGGTGCAGAAACTGAACGTCCTCCTGTCCAAGTTGCTGCTGCCAGGCTTGTAATCTGTCATGCGCCCCTGTACCGCCTCCTCATGCTGCTGCCAGGTCCAGAGTGTGTCATGGGCCCCCGTACCGACTCCAAATGCTGCTGCCAGGCCCGTAATCTGTCATGGGCCCCTGTACCGCCTCCCCATGCTGCTGCCAGGTCCAGATTGTGTCATGGGTCCCTGTACGGCCTCCCATTGCTGCTGCCAGGCCTGTAATCTGCCATGGGCCCCCCTACCAACTCCTCATGCTGCTGCCAGGCCCGTAATCTGCCATGGGCCCCTGTACCGCCTCCTCATGCTGCTGCCAGGTCCAGAGTGTGTCATGGGTCCCTGTACGGCCTCCCATTGCTGCTGTCTCTATCGCCACACTCTGCCATGTGCCACTTTCAGGTCTCCTCACACTGCTGGTGGTTTCCATTTTTGTCATAGGGTGCTGCATGGCCTCCCATTGCTGCTGCCTCCACCGCCACACTGTGGCTCCACACTCTGGTTTTGGCCCCGTGACTGGCCAAATGAGTGAAGTGTGCGGTGATTCTAAGATCGACGGCACTCATCTGCATGTCATACTGCCTGACAGTATTATTTCTCTTCCCCAGCAGACTCCAAGGGCATTTAAATTAAAGGTACAGTGTTCAGCACTAATATTAAGTCTCTCTGAAGCCTAGAAACACCCTTTTTTAAGTTAAATTCACAGCGAATATATTCGACTCGAATCGAATTTTTTCTACGAATTCGCCGAATCAGTCGAATCGAATTTTTGAATACTTCGCTCATCTCTAGCGACAGTACCAATCACTGTTCGGCTCTCACAATCCAGCGCCACCTAACCATTTATTGCATTTTTCTGGCATTCTACCTTATCCACAAATACGTTTTTTATATGTCGATGTAACCTACAGAGGGCCCCATCACAAGGAAGTATTTTCATCTCTCTGCAACTAATATTTTAGCTTTTATGAGAGATGAAACATTTCCTTTGATCTGTGGATATACTTTAAGAGCTCCTTAGACAGCCTAGAGACCCCTGGTGTCATGAAGCCGAAACGTCTGCGTTTCTCTTTTCAGCTTCAGGAAGGTGGCAGTCAGAGACATATAGGTGACAAAATCTTATTAGCACCCAGGAGTCACTTCCAGAGGAAGCTAGTCCCTAATTGGTGACCATCTGTCCCTGAACACTTTATTTCTTTAATGACTGAAACTACATTTAGGATTACATTGTCATATTTTCTACAGGTCACATCTTATCTACTCAAATCTGTACATTTATGTCACACCGAGTATACCACGGCCACAACCACCCCTCTGTCCGAGTATGCCACGTCCACCGCCACCCCTCTGTCTGAGTATACCATGTCCACTACCACCCCTCTGTCCAAGGATACCACGTCCACCACCACCCCTCTGTCCAAGTATACCACGTCCACCGCCACCCCTCTGTCCAAGTATACCTCGTCCACCGCCACCCCTCTGTCCGAGTATACCATGTCCACCGCCACCCCTCTGTCAGAGTATACCACGTCCACCGCCACCCCTCTGTCCGAGTATACCACGTCCACCGCCACCCCTCTGTCCGAGTATACCACGTCCACCGCCACCCCTCTGTCAGAGTATACCACGTCCACCGCCACCCCTCTGTCCGAGTATACCACGTCCACCGCCACCCCTCTGTCCGAGTATACCACGTCCACCGCCACCCCTCTGTCCAAGTATACCACATCCACAGCCACCCCTCTGTCCAAGTATACCACGTCCACAGCCACCCCTCTGTGCAAGTATACCACGTCCACTGCCACCCCTCTGTCCAAGTATACCACATCCACAGCCACCCCTCTATCCGAGTATACCACATCCACAGCCACCCCTCTGTCCAAGTATACCACATCCACCGCCACCCCTCTGTCCAAGTATACCACATCCACAGCCACCCCTCTGTCCGAGTATACCACGTCCACCGCCACCCCTCTGTCCGAGTATATCATGTCCACTACCACCCCTCTGTCCAAGGATACCACGTCCGCCGCCATCCCTCTGTCCAAGTATACCACGTCCACCGCCACCCCTCTTTCTAAGTATACCACGTCCACCGCCACCCCTCTTTCCAAGTATACAACGTCCCCCGCCACCCCTCTGTCCAAGTATACCACGCCCACAGCCACCCCTCTGTCCATGTATACCGCGGCCACCGCACCCCTCTGTCCAAGTATTCCACGTCCACAGCCACCCCTCTGTCTAAGTATACCACTTCCACCGCTACCCCTCTGTCCAAGTATAACACGTTCACAATCCCCCCTCTGTACATGTATACCACGTCCACCACCACCTCTTTGTCCGAGTATACCACGTCCACCACTACCCCTCTGTTCAAGTTCACCACATCCACCACCACCCCTCTGTCCAAGTTTACCACATCCACCACCACCCCTTTGTCTGAGTATACCACGTCCACCACTACCCCTCTGTCCAAGTTCACCACATTCACCACCACTCCTCTGTCCAAGTATACCGCATCCACTGCCACCCCTCTGTCCAAGTATACCACATCCACAGGCACCCCTCTGTCCAAGTATTCCACGTCCACATCCACCCCTCTGTCCAAGTATACCACATCCACAATCCCCCCTCTGTCCAAGTATACTGCGTTCATGTCCACCCCTCTGTCCAAGTATACCATGTCCACCGCCACCTCACTGTTCAAGTATACCACATCCACCACCACCCAACTGTCCAAATATACCACGTCCATCGCCACCCCTCTGTCCAAGTATACCGCGTCTACCGCCACCCCTCTTTCCAAGTATTCCATGTCCACTGCCACCTCACTGTCCAAGTATACCACATCCACCGACATCCCACTGCCCAAATATACCACGTCCACATCCATCCCTCTGTCCAAGTATACCACGTCCTCCCCCACCCCTGTGTCCCAGTATACCACATCCACAGCCACCCCTCTGTCCCAGTATATCACATCTACAGCCACCCCTCTGTCCAAGTATATTACATCCACAGCCACCCCTTTGTCCAAGTATACCACATCCACCACCACCCCTCTGTCCAAGTATACCACATCCACCGCCACCCCTCTGTCCAAGTATACCACATCCACTGCCACCCCTCTGTCCAAGTATACCACATCCACCGCCACCCCTCTGTCCAAGTATACCACATCCACCGCCACCCCTCTGTCCAAGTATACCACGTCCACCACCACCCCTCTGTCCAAGTATACCACATCCACCGCCACCCCTCTGTCCAAGTATACCACATCCACCGCCACCCCTCTGTCCAAGTATACCACGTCCACCACCACCCCTCTGTCCATGCTTCCTCCTCCTTCTACAAAGTTACAATGTACCAGTCTGATCACTGGGGGAGGGGAGACTGTGGGAATTCCTCCTCCTGCCTGCAGAAGACTGATGACATCATCTCAGCCTAGGTACAGTCACTGATTGGACGGCTTAGTAATGATGATATTACTGGCGGCTCCTCTGATTGGGAAGTTGTGATTTTTCTCTTTTGAATGTCGGAGAAATGAGAAGTGATCCTGGAAATGTGTTCCGTGTTCCTCTAGAAGTCACACTGCGGGTTGTCAGAGACAGACGTTCCGTGGGTCACATGTCATCCCATGACTCATATAATAACTTTATTCATCCCCCCATGCAGAACGACATCAGCCCCCCAATACACAGAACACTCCTTGTCTATAGAGAGAACTCTTTATTTCACAATCGATAGATGGAATACAATGTTACATTTCATGGTGTCACAACGAAGAGGGAGGAGATCGCTCAGCGAATGGAAACTCCGGATTTCCCAGCATCTGATTGGACGGTTGAGGTGAACGCAGCCTCCCCATATTCATAAATACAGAGACGATTACCGGCATCGCTCAGCAAATAATCACTTTATACAATCCGCATTGCGGAGTCACAGAGGTAAAAGAACACGGAAAATAAATCCGCATTGCGGGGTCACAGAGGTAAAAGAACATGGAAAATAAATCCGCATTGCGGAGTCACAGAGGTAAAAGAACATGGAAAATAAATCCGCATTGTGGGGTCATCGGAGTCACAGAGGTAAAAGAACACAGAGTATAAATCCACATTGTGGGGTCATCGGGGTCACAGAGGTAAAAGAACACGGAAAATAAATTCGCATTGTGGGGTCATCGGGGTCACAGAGGTAAAAGAACACGGAAAATAAATCCGCATTGTGGGGTCATGGGGGTCACAGAGGTAAAAGAACATGCAGTATAAATCCACATTGCGGAGTCATCGGGGTCACAGAGGTAAAAGAACACGGAAAATAAATCCGCATTGTGGGGTCATCAGGGTCACAGAGGTAAAAGAACACAGAATATAAATCCACATTGTGGGGTCATCAGGGTCACAGAGGTAAAAGAACACAGAATATAAATCCACATTGTGGGGTCATCGGGGTCATAGAGGTAAAAGAACAGAGAATATAAATCCACATTGTGGGGTCATCGGGGTCATAGAGGTAAAAGAACAGAGAATATAAATCCACATTGTGGGGTTATCGGGGTCATAGAGGTAAAAGAACACGGAGTATAAATACACATTGTGGGGTCATCGGGGTCACAGAGGTAAAAGAACACGGAGTATAAATCCACATTGCGGGGTCATCGGGGTCACAGAGGTAAAAGCATTACAGTGTCTTGGTGAAGAAGTTGGGGGCGTGGTCTTGGAAATGATTGTGTTCATCGCTTCCGGCCACCAGGACGGTTGCGGGGAAAGTGCGGGGCCGATCCGGATCCTGGAATAGAAGATCACACCATGGTTAGTACATCACACTCAGTGAAATCCGACATCTCGATGAGCCCCGCCCAGGATTACAACCCCAGATGACATTTGTGATTATTTCATTTATTACAGGTCTTATATATATCGTCATCAATTTACATCAATCCCCGCCCCTGAGGAGCGGACAATCTAACTCACATACTAGGGCCCCTGTATACCGGATCCAACTATCCTCCCACCATGTCTTTGAAGTGTGGGAGGAAACTGGAGTACATCATAGTCTATGAGTTGTGATGTCACAGGTATGGATCTATGAGTTGTGATGTCACAGGTATAGTCTCTGAATTGTGATGTCACAGGTATACTCTATGAGTTGTGATGTCACAGGTATACTCTATGAGTTGTGATGTCACAGGTATGGATCTATGAGTTGTGATGTCACAGCTATGAATCTATGAATTGTGATGTCACAGGTATAGTCTCTGAGTTGTGATGTCACAGGTATAGTCTCTGAATTGTGATGTCACAGGTATACTCTATGAGTTGTGATGTCACAGGTATGGATCTATGAGTTGTGATGTCACAGGTCTGGATCTATGAGTTGTGATGTCACAGGTATAGCTCCAGGTATCGCTGACCTGCACAGGGTAAGCCGTGGTGGGAACGTAGCGGATGACGAATCCACAGCGCCTTCTGTCGGACATGTTTGGCTCGCTGGCGTGGACGGTCAGTCCGTCATGAACCTGAAAATAATAAAGAAATAAAATCTCTGCGATCTGAACAATCATCGGTATTATGTCTGATATCTGCGTTCCTGCGACCCCCGCTGTCCCTGACCTGACCAATCACTGACATGGAAGAAAGCGTCCTTCAGAAGATCCACCCCCTACCCACCTCCCAGGACCACCCCTTAGATCCACCCCCTACCCACCTCCCAGGACTACCCCTTGTATCCACCCTCTACCCACCTCTCAGGACCACCCCTTGTATCCACCCCCTACCCACCTCCCAGGACCGCCCCTTGTATCCACCCTCTACCCACCACCCAGGACCACCCCTTGTATCCACACTCAACCCACCTCCCAGGACCACCCCTTGAATCCACACTCTACCCACCTCCCAGGACCGCCCCTTGTATCCACCCCCTACCCACCTCCCAGGACCACCCCTTGTATCCACCCTCTACCCACCACCCAGGACCACCCTTTGTATCCACACTCAACCCACCTCCCAGGACCGCCCCTTGTATCCACCCTCTACCCACCTCCCAGGACCGCCCCTTGGATCTGCCCCCTACCCACCTCTGAGGACCACCCCTTGGAACCACCCCCTACTCACCTCCCAGGACCTCACCTTGGATCCGCCCCTTACCCACCTCCCAGGACCACCCATTTTAGAGAATACAGAGTGGAATATCATTTTGTGGTGATGAGTAATTAGTATAAAATTTGTTAATGATAACAAGAAAAGCAGTAAAATAGATTGTATCCACCAACAATAACCCCCCTAGCAACAACAGATCCACCCCCCTAGCAACAGTAAATCTCCCCAGTGACAATAGATTCCACACCATAACAATAGATCCCCCAGTGACAAGAGATCCCCTTCACTGACAATAGATCCCCCAGTGACAGTAGATCCCCAAGGGACAATAGATCCCCTCCACTGACAATAGATCCTCCACAGTGACAAGAGATCCCCTTCACTGACAATAGATCCTCCACAGTGACAAGAGATCCCCTTCACTGACAATAGATCCCCCAGTGACAATAGATCTCCAAGGGACAATAGATCCCCTCCACTGACAATAGATCCTCCACAGTGACAAGAGATCCCCCAGTGACAATAGATCCCCCAGCAGCCAGCATCCATCGACCCCCTTGGCATTACATACATTCAGTGGAGGAGGTGCGGGGGGGGGTGGTAGTGAGGTGTGCCCTCCAGAGGGCTGTGAAGTCTTGGCACCAGGTCAGATCTATATCTTCTATATATTCCGGATCTTTCATTCCATTCCATCAGATCGCCCCACACATTGGATTCAGAGGGGATTCCACTTACCGACATCTGCCCGGCCTTCAGCGGACACTCCACCAGGTCCTCTGCGTTCACCAGGTGCTTCGGAATCTCCTGATTGGCTGTCAGCATATTCCCCGCAACCTCCGCAAATCTGTGCTCCAGAACCCCCCGCTTGTGGCTGCCTGGAAGAGGAAACAGATTATTCCCTGAGAACAGGCTGAGCCATCATCATCATCATCATCATCATCATTATCATAAACAATATCATCATCATCGTCATCATCATAAACAATATCATCATCGTCATCATCATAAACAATATCATCATCATCGTCATCATCATAAACAATATCATCATCATCATCTTCATCATCGTCATCATCGTCATCATCATAAACAATAATATCATCATCGTCATCATAAACAATATCATCATCATCGTCATCATCATAAACAATATCATCATCATCATCATCATCATCGTCATCATCGTCATCATCATAAACAATATCATCATCATCGTCATCATCAACATCATCATTGTCATCTTCATCATCATCATTATCGTCATCATCATCACCACCATTGTCATAATCAACATCATCACCACCACCACCATCATCATCATCATCATCGTCATCATCATCACCACCACCAACATCATCATCATCACCACCACCGTCATCATCATCATCATCATCACCACCACCATCATCATCAACATCATCACCATCATCACCATCATCATCATCGTCATCATCATCATCACCACCACCATCATCATCACCATCATCACCACCACCACCATCATCATCACCACCATCATCATCATCAACATCATCACCATCATCACCACCACCATCATCATCACCATCATCATCATCGTCATCATCATCATCACCATCACCACCATCATCATCACCATCATCACCACCACCACCATCATCATCACCATCATCACCATCATCACCACCACCATCATCATCACCATCATCACCACCACCACCATCATCATCACCATCATCACCACCACCATCATCATCACCATCATCACCACCACCACCATCATCATCACCATCATCACCACCACCATCATCATCACCACCACCACCATCATCATCACCATCATCACCACCACCATCATCATCACCACCACCACCACCCCCACCATCATCATCACCATCATCATCATCGTCATAACAACAATAATATTGATCACTGTGTGGGGGGAGGTAATGTTGCGGCCAATCTCGGAATTCATCCAAGAAATTACCTGGAATAATCTGTAGAACTCCATTTTCTGTGTCCACGTCATCGAATGCCAACCACACCGAGGCCACAGGACCGCCCTCAAATCCCCAGTATCTGGAAAGGACGCCATTGTTGTATTGATCATTCATTGAACTTTGTGCTTTGATCATTCACCAATTTTTACATATTGATCATTCATTAATCATTATGTATTGATCATTCATCATCATTATGTCTTAATCATTCATAGTTTATATGTATTGATCATTAATCAATCAACATGTACTGATTATTCATCCATCATTATGTATTGATCATTCATCGGTCATTATGTATTGATCATTCATCGGTCATTATGTATTGATCATTCATTAATTTATATTGATCATTCATCCATCCCTATGTATTGATAATTATGTATTGATCATTCATCAATCATTATATCTTAATCATTCATAGTTTATATGTATTGATCATTAATCATTCAACATGTACTGATCATTCATCGATCATTATGTATTGATCATTCATTGATTATTGGCAATCCTTCTTCACTTACTTTATGTCCTGATGCCAGGCCACATATGGCGCCGTGTTCTCTTTATGGGGGACATCACTGGCAGGATACTTGCAGATAAACCTGGAGTCCAGGAGGATGACGTCTGGGCCCAGCACAGCGGTGATGGCTTCCAGCAGCTTGGGGTGGGTGGCTAAGTTCATCACCCATTCATACTCCAAGTGGATGTTGTGTAGACTGTACTGAGTGTACTCCTTGCCTGAATAAACACAGATAAATGTTAGTATTCACTCATTGAAAGGGGAAAATAATGTCTGCACTTTGTTTGCACAGTCCTTGAAGAAAATTCAAACACTTATAACTTTATTCATCCAGACAACATGAACAGAGAGTGACACCAGGCTGGGCTCAGTCATAGAGCATCTGTGTCTGTGAAGGACGGTCCCTGGTGCTGTGTCTGTGAAGGACGGTCCCCGGTGCTGTGTCTGTGAAGGACGGTCCCCGGTGCTGTGTCTGTGAAGGACGGTCCCTGGTGCTGTGTCTGTGAAGTAAGGTCCCCGGTTCTGTGTCTGTGAAGGACGGTCCCTGGTGCTGTGTCTGTGAAGGACGGTCCCCGGTGCTGTGTCTGTGAAGGACGGTCCCTGGTTCTGTGTCTGTGAAGGACGGTCCCCGGTGCTGTGTCTGTGAAGGACGGTCCCTGGTGCTGTGTCTGTGAAGGACGGTCCCCGGTGCTGTGTCTGTGAAGGACGGTCCCTGGTGCTGTGTCTGTGAAGGACGGTCCCTGGTTCTGTGTCTGTGAAGGACGGTCCCCGGTGCTGTGTCTGTGAAGGACGGTCCCTGGTGCTGTGTCTGTGAAGGACGGTCCCCGGTTCTGTGTCTGTGAAGGACGGTCCCCGGTACTGTGTCTGTGAAGGACGGTCCCCGGTGCTGTGTCTGTGAAGGACGGTCCCCGGTGCTGTGTCTGTGAAGGACGGTCCCCGGTTCTGTGTCTGTGAAGGACGGTCCCCGGTTCTGTGTCTGTGAAGGACGGTCCCTGGTGCTGTGTCTGTGAAGTAAGGTCCCTGGTGCTGTGTCTGTGAAGGACGGTCCCCGGTGCTGTGTCTGTGAAGGACGGTCCCCGGTGCTGTGTCTGTGAAGGACGGTCCCCGGTGCTGTGTCTGTGAAGGACGGTCCCTGGTTCTGTGTCTGTGAAGTAAGGTCCCTGGTGCTGTGTTTGCCCGACATAATCAGATCGCAGCTTCACCTTAAAGCCCATGTGACTGCAGAATGTAATATTACAGCTGAAGTGTCATCTCCTGGCCTCCCCTCCCCCCCTCATCAACATGCTAATGACTGTTTTTTAAATAAAACCTCTCAGTGATGCCATTACTGGGTCTCTATGATTCTCTATGCAATGCAGGCAGATTATGGCTGGTGGGAGGGGCCAGCAGGGTGCTGTACAAAGCTTTCTGAAAACATCACAAACACCCTGCCTCACTACTCCTCTCAAGAGCCCTCAGTCCTGAGCAGTGTGCTGGCTCTTGGGATGAGTTATGCAAATATTAAACTGCCTCAATGGGTGGGTGTCAGTGTAGGGGAGGAGCCAGTACACCTGTGCAAGTCTGAAGGGGAGGAGCCAGTACACCTGTGCAAGACTGAAGGGGAGGAGCTGGTACACCTGTGCAAGACTGAAGGGGAGGAGCCGGTACACCTGTGCAAGACTGAAGGGGAGGAGCTGGTACACCTGTGCAAGACTGAAGGGGAGGAGCCTGTACACCTGTGCCAGATTGAAGTGGAGGAGCTGTTACACCTGTGCAAGACTGAAGGGGAGGAGCCGATACACCTGTGCAAGACTGAAGGGGAGGAGCCAGTACACCTGTGCAAGACTGAAGGGGAGGAGTCGGTACAAGTATGCAAGACTGAGGGGGAGGAGCCTGTACACCTATGCAAGAATGAGGGGGAGGAGCCTATGCAAGACTGAAGGGGAGGTTTCATTTAATGCTCATATTCTCTGAAGAAAAATAATTCTCTACCTTCCACATGTCCCCAATAATATCTGTACTCACCAAACTTCTCCTCCAGCTCTGCATACTCCTGGCGGGCGTGCAGCAACTGCTTCTCATCCAGGACATCTACAGTTGTCAGATAACCTTTGTCATCATAGAAAGCCTTCATCTGGTTGGAGTCAGTCTTCATCTGGTTGGAGTCAGTCTTCATCTGGTTGGAGTCAGTCTTCATCTGGTCGGAGTCAGCCTTCATCTGGTTGGAGTCAGTCTTCATCTGGTTGGAGTCAGTCTTCATCTGGTCGGAGTCAGTCTTCATCTGGTTGGAGTCAGCCTTCATCTGGTTGGAGTCAGTCTTCATCTGGTTGGAGTCAGTCTTCATCTGGTTGGAGTCAGTCTTCATCTGGATGGAGTCAGTCTTCATCTGGTCGGAGTCAGTCTTCATCTGGTCGGAGTCAGTCTTCATCTGGTTGGAGTCAGCCTTCATCTGGATGGAGTCAGTCTTCATCTGGTCGGAGTCAGTTTTCATCTGCATGGAGTCAGTCTTCATTGCTCAGTTGTATGGAGGTGAATGGATGAGATATGACTGTCTGGGTTCAGCTCTGACTTATATACAGAAACTCTGAGTTAAGCTCCGCCCCTTCTGCTATTTTTAGGACCAGCACCCTCCAAACAGAAGTTTTCTTCCTTCATTCTCCGTTTCCTGGGAGTTCAGTCAATAGTCAGATGTCACGTCGAACATTGTGTGTGATATGATATCATTTCAGGAGAAAACTACTTCCTGGTTTCATTCTGTATACACTGTGACTGTGCGGAGATCACCGGACAGGGTGACGTCATAGTGACATCATAGTGACCGGGAACTCCACAGAGAAAATGACAACTTTGCATCCCTTCCTTCTACTTTATTATACATTGTGTCTCTGTAGTCATATAATATGAATCTGTATCGGGTATCGGGGGGGGGGGGGGGGGCTGAGTGCCGGGAAATTCCAGGAGATAAGATGACGACTTTGTGTCTCTTTTGTTACATTCGGTACAAATTCATTATTTGTGAATCCAGAAAGACGAGACGGAATCAGACTTCAGGGGAGCCGGGAATTCCACTCCAGGAAATACAAGAACTTTGTTACATTTTATTAGATTTTGTCTGGTTTATTCCTAAATAATGCGCCCCGGAATTCCGGGAAATAAAAGACAACTTTGTATCTCTTTCTTCTTTTATTATATTTTGTTTATTGGTAGTCATAAAATAGCAGTTGGTATCAGATTTCGGGGTGAGTGGCGCCCCGGAATTCCGGGAAAAAAACACAACTTTGAGTGAATAAAGAACCTGTGCAAAAAATGTTTTTTTTAAACCCTTATTAAATGCTGCTGATTGATGACAAGACATCAAACAAATATTAGAAAGTGAAAACGCAGCGCAAATCAATAAATACAATACGTGAAAACATTTATTTTTATTTTTTTTCAAAAAAATATAAAAAGTTTTATTTTGTTACACATACTTATTTGGACACTTTTTATAACTTTTTTATAATTTTTTGAAAAAAAATAAATCAATAAATACAATACGTGAAAACATTTATTTTTATTTTTTTCAAAAAAATATGAAAAGTTATAAAAAGTGTCCAAATAAGTTTGTGTATCAGTACTTTGGGACTTTATTTTGTTACACATACTTATTTGGACACTTTTTATAACTTTTTATAATTTTTTGAAAAAAAAAAGAAATAAATACATTTTTTCACGTATTGTATGTATTTATTTGGGCTGTGTTTTCACTTTCTAATAAAAGGCAACTTTGTATAACTTTGTTACATTTTATTAGATTTTGTCTGCTTTTATTCCTAAATAATGCGCCCCGGAATTCCGGGAAATAAAAGACAACTTTGTATCTCTTTCTTCTCTTTTATTATATTTTGTGTCTCTGTAATAATAAAATAGGAGTTTGTATCAGATATCGGGGTGAGTGGCGCCCCGGAATTCTTTTTATTACTTTTTATAATTTTATAACTTTTAATAATTTTTTGAAAAAAAAAAGAAAAAAAATTTTTTTTCACGTATTGTATTCATTTGTGCGCTGTGTTTTCACTTTATAATAAAAGACAACTTTGTATAACTTTGTTACATTTTATTAGATTTTGTCTGGTTTTATTCCTAAAAAATGCGCCCCGGAATTCTGGGAAATAAAAGACAACTTTGTATCTCTTTCTTCTTTTATTATATTTTGTTTATTGGTAGTCATGAAATAGGAGTTTGTATCAGATTTCGGGGTGAGTGGCGCCCTGGAATTCCGGGAAATAAAACACAATTTGAGTGAATAAAGAACCTGCGTCAAAAACCCTTATTAAATGCTGCTGATTGATGACAAGGAATCAAACAAATATTATAAAATGAAAACAGCACAAATCAATAAATACAATACGAGAAAAAATGTATTTTTTTTTTTTAATTATAAAAAGTTATAAAAAGTGTCCAAATAAGTTTGTGTATCAGTACTTTGGGACTTTTATTTTGTTACACATACGGTACTTATTTGGACACTTTTTATAACTTTTTATAATTTTTTGAAAACAAATAAAAATAAATGTTTTCACGTATTGTATTTAATAATTTATGTGCTGCGTTTTCACTTTATAATAAAAGACAACTTTGTATAACTTTCTTCTTTTATTATATTTTGTGTCTCTGTAATATTAAAATAGGATTTTGCATCACATATCAGGGTGAGTGGCGCCTCGGAATTATGGGAAATAAAAGACAACTTTGTATCTCTTTCTTCTTTTATTATATTTTGTTTATTGGTAGTCATAAAATAAGAGTTGGTATCAGATATCGGGGTGAGTGGCGCCCCGGAATTCCAGGGAAAACACTCAACTTTGAGTGAATAAAAAACCTGCGCCAAAAAATGTTTTTTTTTAAACCCTTATAAAATGCAGCTGATTGATGGCAAGACATCAAATAAATATTGGAAAGTGAAATCAGCGCACAAATTAATAAATACAATACGTGAAAACATTTATTTTTATTTTTTTTTCAAAAAAGATATAAAAAGTTTTATTTTGTTAGACATACTTTTTTGGACACTTTTTATAATATTTTGAAAAGAAAAACCAAAAAACATTTTTTCACGTATTGTATTTATTTATTTGTGTGCTGTGTTTTCACTTTCTAATAAAAGACAACTTTGTATAACTTTGTTACATTGTATTAGATTTTGTCTGTTTTTATTCCTGAAAAAATAATGCGCCCCGGAATTGCAGGAAATAAAAGACAATTTTGTATCTCTGTCTTTGTATTCATATAATATGAATGTGTATCAGATATCAGGGGGGCGGAGTGTCGGGAATTCCAGGAGATAAGATGACGACTTTGTATCTCTTTCTTCTGTTTTGTTTTATTTTATCTTTCTGGATTAATAAATAATTCTGGGTGTCGGACGTCGGGGGAGGGGGGGGGGCGGGGATTCCAGGATATCAAATATGACTTTGTATCTTTTTGTTACATTTGATTAGATTTTGTCTTTTTTGGTTCTTAAACAAACATTTGTATTGGAGGTCAGGTGACCGCAGGGCCCAGGAATTCCTCTCTTTCTTCTCTTTTTTTATATTTTGTGTCTCTGTAATCATAACATAGGAGTTTGTATCAGATATCGGGGTGTTAGGGCTAGGACTAGTGTTAGGGTTAGGACTAGTGTTAGGGCTAGGACTAGTGTTAGGGTTGGGACTAGTGTTAGGGTTAGGACTAGTGTTAGGGCTAGGACTAGTGTTAGGGTTAGGACTAGTGTTAGGGTTAGGACTAGTGTTAGGGTTAGGACTAGTGTTAGGGCTAGGACTAGTGTTAGGGCTAGGACTAGTGTTAGGGTTAGGACTAGTGTTAATGCTAGGACTAGTGTTAGGGTTAGGACTAGTGTTAGGGCTAGGACTAGTGTTAGGGCTAGGACTAGTGTTAATGCTAGGACTAGTGTTAGGGTTAGGACTAGTGTTAATGCTAGGACTAGTGTATGGGTTAGGACTAGTGTTAGGGCTAGGACTAGTGTTAGGGCTAGGACTAGTGTTAGGGTTAGGACTAGTGTTAGGGCTAGGACTAGTGTTAGGGTTAGGACTAGTGTTAGGGTTAGGACTAGTGTTAGGGTTGGGACTAGTGTTAGGGCTAGGACTAGTGTTAGGGTTAGGACTAGTGTTAGGGTTAGGACAAGTGTTAGGGTTAGGACTAGTGTTAGGGTTAGGATTGGTGTTAGGGTTGGGACTAGTGTTAGGGTTAGGATTGGTGTTAGGGTTAGGACTAGTGTATGGGTTAGGATTGGTGTTAGGGTTAGGACTAGTGTTAGGGTTAGGATTGGTGTTAGGGTTAGGACTAGTGTTAGGGTTGGGACTAGTGTTAGTGTTAGGACTAGTGTATGGGTAAGGACTAGTTTTAGGGTTAGGACTAGTGTTAGGGTTGGGACTAGTGTTAGGGTTGGGACTAGTGTTATGGATAGGACTAGTGTTAGGGTTAGGACTAGTGTTAGGACTAGTGTTAGGGTTGGGACTAGTGTTAGGACTAGTGTTAGGGTTGGGACTAGTGTTAGGGCTAGGACTAGTGTATGGGTTAGGACCAGTGTTATGGATAGGACTAGTGTTAGGGTTAGGACTAGTGTTAGGGCTAGGACTAGTGTTAGGGCTAGGACTAGTGTTAGGGTTAGGACTAGTGTTAGGGTTAGGACTATTGTTAGGGTTAAGATTGGTGTTAAGGATAGGACTAGTGTTAGGGTTAGGACTAGTGTTAGGGTTAGGACTAGTGTATGGGTTAGGAGTAGTGTTAGGGCTGGGACTAGTGTTAGGGTTGGGACTAGTGTATGGGTTAGGACTAGTGTTAGGGCTGGGACTAGTGTTAGGGCTAGGACTAGTGTTAGGGTTAGGACTAGTGTTAGGGTTAGGACTTGTGTTAGAGCTAGGACTAGTGTTAGGGTTAGGACTAGTGTTAGGGTTAGGACTAGTGTTAGGGTTAGGACTAGTGTATGGGTTAGGACTAGTGTTAGGGTTGGGACTAGTGTTAGGGTTGGGACTAGTGTTAGTGTTAGGACTAGTGTTAGTGTTAGGACTAGTGTTAGGGTTGCGACTAGTGTTAGGGTTGGGACTAGTGTTAGGGTTGGGACTAGTGTTAGTGTTAGGACTAGTGTTAGGGTTGGGACTAGTGTTAGTGTTAGGACTAGTGTATGGGTTAGGACTAGTGTTAGGGTTGGGACTAGTGTTAGGGTTGGGACTAGTGTTAGGGTTAGGACTAGTGTTAGGGTTAGGACTAGTGTATGGGTTAGGACTAGTGTTAGGGTTGGGACTAGTGTTAGGATTAGGACTAGTGTTAGGGCTAGGACTAGTGTATGGGTTAGGACTAGTGTATGGGTTAGGACTAGTGTTAGGGTTGGGACTAGTGTTAGGGTTGGGACTAGTGTTAGGACTAGTGTTAGGGTTAGGACTAGTGTTAGGGTTAGGACTAGTGTTAGGGTTAGGACTAGTGTATGGGTTAGGACTAGTGTTAGGGTTGGGACTAGTGTTAGGACTAGTGTTAGGGTTGGGACTAGTGTTAGTGTTAGGCCTAGTGTATGGGTTAGGACTAGTGTATGGGTTAGGACTAGTGTTAGGGTTGGGACTAGTGTTAGGGCTAGGACTAGTGTTAGGGTTAGGACTAGTGTTAGGGTTAGGACTAGTGTTACGGTTAAGATTGGTGTTAAGGATAGGACTAGTGTTAGGGTTAGGACTAGTGTTAGGGTTGGGACTAGTGTTAGGGTTGGGACTAGTGTTAGGGTTAGGACTAGTGTTAGGGCTAGGACTAGTGTTAGGGTTAAGATTGGTGTTAAGGATAGGACTAGTGTTAGGGTTAGGACTAGTGTTAGGGTTGGGACTAGTGTTAGGGTTGGGACTAGTGTTAGGGTTGGGACTAGTGTTAGGGTTAGGACTAGTGTTAGGGTTAGGACTAGTGTTAGGGTTAGGACTAGTGTTAGGGTTAAGATTGGTGTTAAGGATAGGACTAGTGTTAGGGTTAGGACTAGTGTTAGGGTTGGGACTAGTGTTAGGGTTGGGACTAGTGTTAGGGTTAGGACTAGTGTTAGGGTTAGGACTAGTGTTAGGGTTAGGACTAGTGTTAGGGTTAAGATTGGTGTTAAGGATAGGACTAGTGTTAGGGTTAGGACTAGTGTTAGGGTTAGGACTAGTGTTAGGGTTAAGATTGGTGTTAAGGATAGGACTAGTGTTAGGGTTGGGACTAGTGTTAGGGTTGGGACTAGTGTTAGGGTTGGGACTAGTGTTAGTGTTAGGACTAGTGTTAGGGTTAGGACTAGTGTATGGGTTAGGACTAGTGTTAGTGTTAGGACTAGAGTTAGGACTAGGACCAGTGTTGTGGATAGGATTAGTGTGAGGATTAGTTATCAGGTTAGGACTAGGACTAGTGGAGAGGAGATCGGGAAGGTGGGCGATGACCTGGAGAGGAGATCGGGAAGGTGGGCGATGACCTGGAGAGGAGATCGGGAAGGTGGGCGATATCTTGGAGAGGAGATCGGGAAGGTGGGCGATATCCTGGAGAGGAGATCGGGAAGGTGGGTGATAACCTGGAGAGGAGATCGGGAAGGTGGGCGATGACCTGGAGAGGAGATCGGGAAGGTGGGCGATATCCTGGAGAGGAGATCGGGAAGGTGGGCGATATCCTAGAGAGGAGATCGGGAAGGTGGGCGATATCCTGGAGAGGAGATCGGGAAGGTGGGCGATGACCTGGAGAAGAGATCGGGAAGGTGGGCGATATCCTGGAGAGGAGATCGGGAAGGTGGGCGATGACCTGGAGAGGAGATCGGGAAGGTGGGCGATGACCTGGAGAGGAGATCGGGAAGGTGGGCGATGACCTGGAGAGGAGATCGGGAAGGTGGGCGATATCCTGGAGAGGAGATCGGGAAGGTGGGGGATATCCTGGAGAGGAGATCGGGAAGGTGGGCGATATCCTGGAGAGGAGTTAGGGAAGGTGGGCGATATCTTGGAGAGGAGATCGAGAAGGTGGGCGATATCCTGGAGAGGAGATCGGGAAGGTGGGCGATATCTTGGAGAGGAGATCGGGAAGGTGGGCGATATCTTGGAAAGGAGATCGGGAAGGTGGGCGATATCTTGGAGAGGAGATCGGGAAGGTGGGCGATATCCTGGAGAGGAGATCGGGAAGGTGGGCGATATCCTGGAGAGGAGATCGGGAAGGTGGGCGATATCCTGGAGAGGAGATTGGGAAGGTGGGCGATATCCTGGAGAGGAGATCGGGAAGGTGGGCGATGACCTGGAGAGGAGATCGGGAAGGTGGGCGATGACCTGGAGAGGAGATCGGGAAGGTGGGCGATATCCTGGAGAGGAGATCGGAAAGGTGGGCGATATCTTGGAGAGGAGATCGGGAAGGTGGGCGATATCTTGGAGAGGAGATCGGGAAGGTGGGCGATATCTTGGAGAGGAGATCGGGAAGGTGGGCGATATCCTGGAGAGGAGATCGGGAAGGTGGGCGATATCTTGGAGAGGAGATCGGGAAGGTGGGCGATATCTTGGAGAGGAGATCGGGAAGGTGGGCGATATCTTGGAGAGGAGATCGGGAAGGTGGGCGATATCCTGGAGAGGAGATCGGGAAGGTGGGCGATATCCTGGAGAGGAGATCGGGAAGGTGGGCGATATCCTGGAGAGGAGATCGGGAAGGTGGGCGATATCCTGGAGACGAGATCGGGAAGGTGGGCGATGACCTGGAGAGGAGATCGGGAAGGTGGGCGATGACCTGGAGAGGAGATCGGGAAGGTGGGCGATGACCTGGAGAGGAGATCGGGAAGGTGGGCGATATCCTGGAGAGGAGATCGGGAAGGTGGGCGATGACCTGGAGAAGAGATCGGGAAGGTGGGCGATGACCTGGAGAGGAGATTGGGAAGGTGGGCGATGACCTGGAGAGGAGATCGGGAAGGTGGGCGATGACCTGGAGAGGAGATCGGGAAGGTGGGCGATATCCTGGAGAGGAGATTGGGAAGGTGGGCGATATCCTGGAGAGGAGATCGGGAAGGTGGGCGATGACCTGGAGAGGAGATCGGGAAGGTGGGCGATGACCTGGAGAGGAGATCGGGAAGGTGGGCGATATCCTGGAGAGGAGATCGGAAAGGTGGGCGATATCTTGGAGAGGAGATCGGGAAGGTGGGCGATATCTTGGAGAGGAGATCGGGAAGGTGGGCGATATCTTGGAGAGGAGATCGGGAAGGTGGGCGATATCCTGGAGAGGAGATCGGGAAGGTGGGCGATATCTTGGAGAGGAGATCGGGAAGGTGGGCGATATCTTGGAGAGGAGATCGGGAAGGTGGGCGATATCTTGGAGAGGAGATCGGGAAGGTGGGCGATATCCTGGAGAGGAGATCGGGAAGGTGGGCGATATCCTGGAGAGGAGATCGGGAAGGTGGGCGATATCCTGGAGAGGAGATCGGGAAGGTGGGCGATATCCTGGAGAGGAGATCGGGAAGGTGGGCGATGACCTGGAGAGGAGATCGGGAAGGTGGGCGATGACCTGGAGAGGAGATCGGGAAGGTGGGCGATGACCTGGAGAGGAGATCGGGAAGGTGGGCGATATCCTGGAGAGGAGATCGGGAAGGTGGGCGATGACCTGGAGAAGAGATCGGGAAGGTGGGCGATGACCTGGAGAGGAGATTGGGAAGGTGGGCGATGACCTGGAGAGGAGATCGGGAAGGTGGGCGATGACCTGGAGAGGAGATCGGGAAGGTGGGCGATACATTACAATCTAATCTCTCTGGAGATATGAGCCCGAGCTTAAATACACAAAAGTCACTAATTTATTTTAAGATTTATTTCCCGAATGTGGGCGGAGCATAAAATATTTACAAAGTATAAAAAGTTAGAGAAAATACAAGAAGACACACAAATGACAATTCACTATAAAATAAAAGGGAATAAAAAACAGAATAAAACTTTTACCGAGATCTATCCTGCGACTGGAGCAAGTCAGAGAGTCAGCAATCCATCAGTCAAATCGAATCGGCTCCATACAGATCACAATGTCCCAATGTCCGGGTGCTCAATTTACGGGGATATGGACGTAGGCGGGACATTAGTCCTCGACCAATTGACCCTGGGGGGTGTTCCTGTACCCGCCCACAGGATGTTCTCGGTGCCGACCTGCCCAAAGTCAGTTGGACCAAGACTGGCTTGAATCACCAAGTCGTGGATTGGATTTCCGACACCAGCGCGTCAGTCCGATCGCGACAGTACCAATCACTGTTCGGCTCTCACAATCCAGCGCCACCTAACCATTTATTGCATTTTTCTGGCATTCTACCTTATCCACAAATACGTTTTTTATATGTCGATGTAACCTACAGAGGGCCCCATCACAAGGAAGTATTTTCATCTCTCTGCAACTAATATTTTAGCTTTTATGAGAGATGAAACATTTCCTTTGATCTGTGGATATACTTTAAGAGCTCCTTAGACAGCCTAGAGACCCCTGGTGTCATGAAGCCGAAACGTCTGCGTTTCTCTTTTCAGCTTCAGGAAGGTGGCAGTCAGAGACATATAGGTGACAAAATCTTATTAGCACCCAGGAGTCACTTCCAGAGGAAGCTAGTCCCTAATTGGTGACCATCTGTCCCTGAACACTTTATTTCTTTAATGACTGAAACTACATTTAGGATTACATTGTCATATTTTCTACAGGTCACATCTTATCTACTCAAATCTGTACATTTATGTCACACCGAGTATACCACGGCCACAACCACCCCTCTGTCCGAGTATGCCACGTCCACCGCCACCCCTCTGTCTGAGTATACCATGTCCACTACCACCCCTCTGTCCAAGGATACCACGTCCACCACCACCCCTCTGTCCAAGTATACCACGTCCACCGCCACCCCTCTGTCCAAGTATACCTCGTCCACCGCCACCCCTCTGTCCGAGTATACCATGTCCACCGCCACCCCTCTGTCAGAGTATACCACGTCCACCGCCACCCCTCTGTCCGAGTATACCACGTCCACCGCCACCCCTCTGTCCGAGTATACCACGTCCACCGCCACCCCTCTGTCAGAGTATACCACGTCCACCGCCACCCCTCTGTCCGAGTATACCACGTCCACCGCCACCCCTCTGTCCGAGTATACCACGTCCACCGCCACCCCTCTGTCCAAGTATACCACATCCACAGCCACCCCTCTGTCCAAGTATACCACGTCCACAGCCACCCCTCTGTGCAAGTATACCACGTCCACTGCCACCCCTCTGTCCAAGTATACCACATCCACAGCCACCCCTCTATCCGAGTATACCACATCCACAGCCACCCCTCTGTCCAAGTATACCACATCCACCGCCACCCCTCTGTCCAAGTATACCACATCCACAGCCACCCCTCTGTCCGAGTATACCACGTCCACCGCCACCCCTCTGTCCGAGTATATCATGTCCACTACCACCCCTCTGTCCAAGGATACCACGTCCGCCGCCATCCCTCTGTCCGAGTATACCACGTCCACCGCCACCCCTCTTTCTAAGTATACCACGTCCACCGCCACCCCTCTTTCCAAGTATACAACGTCCCCCGCCACCCCTCTGTCCAAGTATACCACGCCCACAGCCACCCCTCTGTCCATGTATACCGCGGCCACCGCACCCCTCTGTCCAAGTATTCCACGTCCACAGCCACCCCTCTGTCTAAGTAAACCACTTCCACCGCTACCCCTCTGTCCAAGTATAACACGTTCACAATCCCCCCTCTGTACATGTATACCACGTCCACCACCACCTCTTTGTCCGAGTATACCACGTCCACCACTACCCCTCTGTTCAAGTTCACCACATCCACCACCACCCCTCTGTCCAAGTTTACCACATCCACCACCACCCCTTTGTCTGAGTATACCACGTCCACCACTACCCCTCTGTCCAAGTTCACCACATTCACCACCACTCCTCTGTCCAAGTATACCGCATCCACTGCCACCCCTCTGTCCAAGTATACCACATCCACAGGCACCCCTCTGTCCAAGTATTCCACGTCCACATCCACCCCTCTGTCCAAGTATACCACATCCACAATCCCCCCTCTGTCCAAGTATACTGCGTTCATGTCCACCCCTCTGTCCAAGTATACCATGTCCACCGCCACCTCACTGTTCAAGTATACCACATCCACCACCACCCAACTGTCCAAATATACCACGTCCATCGCCACCCCTCTGTCCAAGTATACCGCGTCTACCGCCACCCCTCTGTCCAAGTATTCCATGTCCACTGCCACCTCACTGTCCAAGTATACCACGTCCACCGCCACCCCTCTGTCCAAGTATTCCATGTCCACTGCCACCTCACTGTCCAAGTATACCACATCCACCGACATCCCACTGCCCAAATATACCACGTCCACATCCATCCCTCTGTCCAAGTATACCACGTCCTCCCCCACCCCTGTGTCCCAGTATACCACATCCACAGCCACCCCTCTGTCCCAGTATATCACATCTACAGCCACCCCTCTGTCCAAGTATATTACATCCACAGCCACCCCTTTGTCCAAGTATATCACATCCACAGCCACCCCTCTGTCCAAGTATACCACATCCACCACCACCCCTCTGTCCAAGTATACCACATCCACCGCCACCCCTCTGTCCAAGTATACCACATCCACCGCCACCCCTCTGTCCAAGTATACCACATCCACCGCCACCCCTCTGTCCAAGTATACCACATCCACCGCCACCCCTCTGTCCAAGTATACCACATCCACCGCCACCCCTCTGTCCAAGTATACCACATCCACTGCCACCCCTCTGTCCAAGTATACCACATCCACCGCCACCCCTCTGTCCAAGTATACCACATCCACCGCTACCCCTCTGTCCAAGTATACCACGTCCACCACCACCCCTCTGTCCATGCTTCCTCCTCCTTCTACAAAGTTACAATGTACCAGTCTGATCACTGGGGGAGGGGAGACTGTGGGAATTCCTCCTCCTGCCTGCAGAAGACTGATGACATCATCTCAGCCTAGGTACAGTTACTGATTGGACGGCTTAGTAATGATGATATTACTGGCGGCTCCTCTGATTGGGAAGTTGTGATTTTTCTCTTTTGAATGTCGGAGAAATGAGAAGTGATCCTGGAAATGTGTTCCGTGTTCCTCTAGAAGTCACACTGCGGGTTGTCAGAGACAGACGTTCCGTGGGTCACATGTCATCCCATGACTCATATAATAACTTTATTCGTCCCCCCATGCAGAACGACATCAGCCCCCCAATACACAGAACACTCCTTGTCTATAGAGAGAACTCTTTATTTCACAATCGATAGATGGAATACAATGTTACATTTCATGGTGTCACAACGAAGAGGGAGGAGATCGCTCAGCGAATGGAAACTCCGGATTTCCCAGCATCTGATTGGACGGTTGAGGTGAACGCAGCCTCCCCATATTCATAAATACAGAGACGATTACCGGCATCGCTCAGCAAATAATCACTTTATACAATCCGCATTGCGGAGTCACAGAGGTAAAAGAACACGGAAAATAAATCCGCATTGTGGGGTCACAGAGGTAAAAGAACATGGAAAATAAATCCGCATTGCGGAGTCACAGAGGTAAAAGAACATGGAAAATAAATCCGCATTGCGGGGTCACAGAGGTAAAAGAACACGGAAAATAAATCCGCATTGTGGGGTCATCGGAGTCACAGAGGTAAAAGAACACAGAGTATAAATCCACATTGTGGGGTCATCGGGGTCACAGAGGTAAAAGAACACGGAAAATAAATTCGCATTGTGGGGTCATCGGGGTCACAGAGGTAAAAGAACACGGAAAATAAATCCGCATTGTGGGGTCATGGGGGTCACAGAGGTAAAAGAACATGCAGTATAAATCCACATTGCGGAGTCATCGGGGTCACAGAGGTAAAAGAACACGGAAAATAAATCCGCATTGTGGGGTCATCAGGGTCACAGAGGTAAAAGAACACAGAATATAAATCCACATTGTGGGGTCATCAGGGTCACAGAGGTAAAAGAACAGAGAATATAAATCCACATTGTGGGGTCATCGGGGTCATAGAGGTAAAAGAACAGAGAATATAAATCCACATTGTGGGGTCATCGGGGTCATAGAGGTAAAAGAACAGAGAATATAAATCCACATTGTGGGGTTATCGGGGTCATAGAGGTAAAAGAACACGGAGTATAAATACACATTGTGGGGTCATCGGGGTCACAGAGGTAAAAGAACACGGAGTATAAATCCACATTGCGGGGTCATCGGGGTCACAGAGGTAAAAGCATTACAGTGTCTTGGTGAAGAAGTTGGGGGCGTGGTCTTGGAAATGATTGTGTTCATCGCTTCCGGCCACCAGGACGGTTGCGGGGAAAGTGCGGGGCCGATCCGGATCCTGGAATAGAAGATCACACCATGGTTAGTACATCACACTCAGTGAAATCCGACATCTCGATGAGCCCCGCCCAGGATTACAACCCCAGATGACATTTGTGATTATTTCATTTATTACAGGTCTTATATATATCGTCATCAATTTACATCAATCCCCGCCCCTGAGGAGCGGACAATCTAACTCACATACTAGGGCCCCTGTATACCGGATCCAACTATCCTCCCACCATGTCTTTGTAGTGTGGGAGGAAACTGGAGTGCATCATAGTCTATGAATTGTGATGTCACAGGTATAGTCTATGAGTTGTGATGTCACAGGTATGGATCTATGAGTTGTGATGTCACAGGTATAGTCTCTGAATTGTGATGTCACAGGTATACTCTATGAGTTGTGATGTCACAGGTATACTCTATGAGTTGTGATGTCACAGGTATGGATCTATGAGTTGTGATGTCACAGCTATGAATCTATGAATTGTGATGTCACAGGTATAGTCTCTGAGTTGTGATGTCACAGGTATAGTCTCTGAATTGTGATGTCACAGGTATACTCTATGAGTTGTGATGTCACAGGTATACTCTATGAGTTGTGATGTCACAGGTATGGATCTATGAGTTGTGATGTCACAGGTCTGGATCTATGAGTTGTGATGTCACAGGTATAGCTCCAGGTATCGCTGACCTGCACAGGGTAAGCCGTGGTGGGAACGTAGCGGATGACGAATCCACAGCGCCTTCTGTCGGACATGTTTGGCTCGCTGGCGTGGACGGTCAGTCCGTCATGAACCTGAAAATAATAAAGAAATAAAATCTCTGCGATCTGAACAATCATCGGTATTATGTCTGATATCTGCGTTCCTGCGACCCCCGCTGTCCCTGACCTGACCAATCACTGACATGGAAGAAAGCGTCCTTCAGAAGATCCACCCCCTACCCACCTCCCAGGACCACCCCTTAGATCCACCCCCTACCCACCTCTCAGGACCACCCCTTGTATCCACCCCCTACCCACCTCCCAGGACCACCCCTTGTGTCCACCCTCTACCCACCACCCAGGACCACCCCTTGTATCCACCCCCTACCCACCTCCCAGGACCGCCCCTTGTATCCACCCTCTACCCACCACCCAGGACCACCCCTTGTATCCACACTCAACCCACCTCCCAGGACCACCCCTTGAATCCACACTCTACCCACCTCCCAGGACCGCCCCTTGTATCCACCCCCTACCCATCTCCCAGGACCACCCCTTGTATCCACCCTCTACCCACCACCCAGGACCACCCTTTGTATCCACACTCAACCCACCTCCCAGGACCGCCCCTTGTATCCACCCTCTACCCACCTCCCAGGACCGCCCCTTGGATCTGCCCCCTACCCACCTCTGAGGACCACCCCTTGGAACCACCCCCTACTCACCTCCCAGGACCTCACCTTGGATCCGCCCCTTACCCACCTCCCAGGACCACCCATTTTAGAGAATACAGAGTGGAGTATCATTTTGTGGTGATGAGTAATTAGTATAAAATTTGTTAATGATAACAAGAAAAGCAGTAAAATAGATTGTATCCACCAACAATAACCCCCCTAGCAACAACAGATCCACCCCCCTAGCAACAGTAAATCTCCCCAGTGACAATAGATTCCACACCATAACAATAGATCCCCCAGTGACAAGAGATCCCCTTCACTGACAATAGATCCCCCAGTGACAGTAGATCCCCAAGGGACAATAGATCCCCTCCACTGACAATAGATCCTCCACAGTGACAAGAGATCCCCTTCACTGACAATAGATCCTCCACAGTGACAAGAGATCCCCTTCACTGACAATAGATCCCCCAGTGACAATAGATCTCCAAGGGACAATAGATCCCCTCCACTGACAATAGATCCTCCACAGTGACAAGAGATCCCCCAGTGACAATAGATCCCCCAGCAGCCAGCATCCATCGACCCCCTTGGCATTACATACATTCAGTGGAGGAGGTGCGGGGGGGGGGGGGGGTGGTAGTGAGGTGTGCCCTCCAGAGGGCTGTGAAGTCTTGGCACCGGGTCAGATCTATATCTTCTATATATTCCGGATCTTTCATTCCATTCCATCAGATCGCCCCACACATTGGATTCAGAGGGGATTCCACTTACCGACATCTGCCCGGCCTTCAGCGGACACTCCACCAGGTCCTCTGCGTTCACCAGGTGCTTCGGAATCTCCTGATTGGCTGTCAGCATATTCCCCGCAACCTCCGCAAATCTGTGCTCCAGAACCCCCCGCTTGTGGCTGCCTGGAAGAGGAAACAGATTATTCCCTGAGAACAGGCTGAGCCATCATCATCATCATCATCATCATAAACAATATCATCATCATAAACAATATCATCATCATCATCATAAACAATATCATCATCATCATCATCATAAACAATATCATCTTCATCATCGTCATCATCATAAACAATATCATCATCGTCATCATCATAAACAATATCATCATCATCGTCATCATCATAAACAATATCATCATCATCTTCATCATCGTCATCATCATAAACAATATCATCATCATCGTCATCATCATAAACAATAATATCATCATCGTCATCATAAACAATATCATCATCATCGTCATCATCATAAACAATATCATCATCATCATCATCATCATCGTCATCATCGTCATCATCATAAACAATATCATCGTCATCATCAACATCATCATTGTCATCTTCATCATCATCATTATCGTCATCATCATCACCACCATTGTCATAATCAACATCATCACCACCACCACCATCATCATCATCATCACCACCACCACCATCATCATCATCATCATCGTCATCATCATCACCACCACCAACATCATCATCATCACCACCACCGTCATCATCATCATCATCATCACCACCACCATCATCATCAACATCATCACCATCATCACCATCATCATCATCGTCATCATCATCATCATCGTCATCATCATCATCACCACCACCATCATCATCACCATCATCACCACCACCACCATCATCATCACCACCACCATCATCATCAACATCATCACCATCATCACCACCACCATCATCATCACCATCATCATCATCGTCATCATCATCATCACCACCACCACCATCATCATCACCATCATCACCACCACCACCATCATCATCACCATCATCACCATCATCACCACCACCATCATCATCACCACCACCACCATCATCATCACCATCATCACCACCACCATCATCATCACCACCACCACCACCCCCACCATCATCGTCATCATCATCATCATCGTCATAACAACAATAATATTGATCACTGTGTGGGGGGAGGTAATGTTGCGGCCAATCTCGGAATTCATCCAAGAAATTACCTGGAATAATCTGTAGAACTCCATTTTCTGTGTCCACGTCATCGAATGCCAACCACACCGAGGCCACAGGACCGCCCTCAAATCCCCAGTATCTGGAAAGGACGCCATTGTTGTATTGATCATTCATTGAACTTTGTGCTTTGATCATTCACCAATTTTTACATATTGATCATTCATCATCATTATGTCTTAATCATTCATAGTTTATATGTATTGATCATTAATCAATCAACATGTACTGATTATTCATCCATCATTATGTATTGATCATTCATCGGTCATTATGTATTGATCATTCATTAATCATTATGTATTGATCATTCATCATCATTATGTCTTAATCATTCATAGTTTATATGTATTGATCATTAATCAATCAACATGTACTGATTATTCATCCATCATTATGTATTGATCATTCATCGGTCATTATGTATTGATCATTCATCGGTCATTATGTATTGATCATTCATTAATTTATATTGATCATTCATCCATCCTTATGTATTGATAATTATGTATTGATCATTCATCAATCATTATATCTTAATCATTCATAGTTTATATGTATTGATCATTAATCATTCAACATGTACTGATCATTCATCGATCATTATGTATTGATCATTCATTGATTATTGGCAATCCTTCTTCACTTACTTTATGTCCTGATGCCAGGCCACATATGGCGCCGTGTTCTCTTTATGGGGGACATCACTGGCAGGATACTTGCAGATAAACCTGGAGTCCAGGAGGATGACGTCTGGGCCCAGCACAGCGGTGATGGCTTCCAGCAGCTTGGGGTGGGTGGCTAAGTTCATCACCCATTCATACTCCAAGTGGATGTTGTGTAGACTGTACTGAGTGTACTCCTTGCCTGAATAAACACAGATAAATGTTAGTATTCACTCATTGAAAGGGGAAAATAATGTCTGCACTTTGTTTGCACAGTCCTTGAAGAAAATTCAAACACTTATAACTTTATTCATCCAGACAACATGAACAGAGAGTGACACCGGGCTGGGCTCAGTCATAGAGCATCTGTGTCTGTGAAGGACGGTCCCTGGTGCTGTGTCTGTGAAGGACGGTCCCTGGTTCTGTGTCTGTGAAGGACGGTCCCCGGTGCTGTGTCTGTGAAGGACGGTCCCTGGTGCTGTGTCTGTGAAGGACGGTCCCCGGTGCTGTGTCTGTGAAGGACGGTCCCTGGTGCTGTGTCTGTGAAGGACGGTCCCTGGTTCTGTGTCTGTGAAGGATGGTCCCCGGTGCTGTGTCTGTGAAGGACGGTCCCTGGTGCTGTGTCTGTGAAGGATGGTCCCCGGTTCTGTGTCTGTGAAGGACGGTCCCCGGTGCTGTGTCTGTGAAGGACGGTCCCCGGTGCTGTGTCTGTGAAGGACGGTCCCCGGTGCTGTGTCTGTGAAGGACGGTCCCTGGTTCTGTGTCTGTGAAGTAAGGTCCCTGGTGCTGTGTTTGCCCGACATAATCAGATCGCAGCTTCACCTTAAAGCCCATGTGACTGCAGAATGTAATATTACAGCTGAAGTGTCATCTCCTGGCCTCCCCTCCCCCCCTCATCAACATGCTAATGACTGTTTTTTAAATAAAACCTCTCAGTGATGCCATTACTGGGTCTCTATGATTCTCTATGCAATGCAGGCAGATTATGGCTGGTGGGAGGGGCCAGCAGGGTGCTGTACAAAGCTTTCTGAAAACATCACAAACACCCTGCCTCACTACTCCTCTCAAGAGCCCTCAGTCCTGAGCAGTGTGCTGGCTCTTGGGATGAGTTATGCAAATATTAAACTGCCTCGATGGGTGGGTGTCAGTGTAGGGGAGGAGCCAGTACACCTGTGCAAGTCTGAAGGGTAGGAGCCAGTACACCTGTGCAAGACTGAAGGGGAGGAGCTGGTACACCTGTGCAAGACTGAAGGGGAGGAGCCGGTACACCTGTGCAAGACTGAAGGGGAGGAGCTGGTACACCTGTGCAAGACTGAAGGGGAGGAGCCTGTACACCTGTGCCAGATTGAAGCGGAGGAGCTGTTACACCTGTGCAAGACTGAAGGGGAGGAGCCGATACACCTGTGCAAGACTGAAGGGGAGGAGCCAGTACACCTGTGCAAGACTGAAGGGGAGGAGTCGGTACAAGTATGCAAGACTGAGGGGGAGGAGCCTGTACACCTATGCAAGAATGAGGGGGAGGAGCCTATGCAAGACTGAAGGGGAGGTTTCATTTAATGCTCATATTCTCTGAAGAAAAATAATTCTCTACCTTCCACATGTCCCCAATAATATCTGCACTCACCAAACTTCTCCTCCAGCTCTGCATACTCCTGGCGGGCGTGCAGCAACTGCTTCTCATCCAGGACATCTACAGTTGTCAGATAACCTTTGTCATCATAGAAAGCCTTCATCTGGTCGGAGTCAGTCTTCATCTGGTTGGAGTCAGTCTTCATCTGGTCGGAGTCAGTCTTCATCTGGTTGGAGTCAGCCTTCATCTGGTTGGAGTCAGTCTTCATCTGGTTGGAGTCAGTCTTCATCTGGTTGGAGTCAGTCTTCATCTGGATGGAGTCAGTCTTCATCTGGTCGGAGTCAGTCTTCATCTGGTCGGAGTCAGTCTTCATCTGGTCGGAGTCAGTCTTCATCTGGTTGGAGTCAGTCTTCATCTGGTCGGAGTCAGTCTTCATCTGGTCGGAGTCAGTCTTCATCTGGTCGGAGTCAGTCTTCATCTGGATGGAGTCAGTCTTCATCTGGTTGGAGTCAGCCTTCATCTGGATGGAGTCAGTCTTCATCTGGTCGGAGTCAGTTTTCATCTGCATGGAGTCAGTCTTCATTGCTCAGTTGTATGGAGGTGAATGGATGAGATATGACTGTCTGGGTTCAGCTCTGACTTATATACAGAAACTCTGAGTAAAGCTCCGCCCCTTCTGCTATTTTTAGGACCAGCACCCTCCAAACAGAAGTTTTCTTCCTTCATTCTCCGTTTCCTGGGAGTTCAGTCAATAGTCAGATGTCACGTCGAACATTGTGTGTGATATGATATCATTTCAGGAGAAAACTACTTCCTGGTTTCATTCTGTATACACTGTGACTGTGCGGAGATCACAGGACAGGGTGACGTCATAGTGACATCATAGTGACCGGGAACTCCACAGAGAAAATGACAACTTTGCATCCCTTCCTTCTACTTTATTATACATTGTGTCTCTGTAGTCATATCATATGAATTTGTATCGGGTATCGGGGGGGGGGGGGGGCTGAGTGCCGGGAAATTCCAGGAGATGACGACTTTGTGTCTCTTTTGTTATATTCGGTACAAATTCATTATTTGTGAATCCAGAAAGACGAGACGGAATCAGACTTCAGGGGAGCCGGGAATTCCACTCCAGGAAATACAAGAACTTTCTTACATTTTATTAGATTTTGTCTGGTTTATTCCTAAATAATGCGCCCCGGAATTCCGGGAAATAAAAGACAACTTTGTATCTCTTTCTTCTTTTATTATATTTTGTTTATTGGTAGTCATAAAATAGCAGTTGGTATCAGATTTCGGGGTGAGTGGCGCCCCGGAATTCCGGGAAAAAAACACAACTTTGAGTGAATAAAGAACCTGTGCAAAAAATGTTTTTTTTAAACCCTTATTAAATGCTGCTGATTGATGACAAGACATCAAACAAATATTAGAAAGTGAAAACGCAGCACAAATCAATAAATACAATACGTGAAAACATTTATTTTTATTTTTTTTCAAAAAAATATAAAAAGTTTTATTTTGTTACACATACTTATTTGGACACTTTTTATAACATTTTTATAATTTTTTGAAAAAAAATAAATCAATAAATACAATACGTGAAAACATTTATTTTTATTTTTTTCAAAAAAATATGAAAAGTTATAAAAAGTGTCCAAATAAGTTTGTGTATCAGTACTTTGGGACTTTTATTTTGTTACACATACTTATTTGGACACTTTTTATAACTTTTTATAATTTTTTGAAAAAAAAAAGAAATAAATACATTTTTTCACGTATTGTATGTATTTATTTGGGCTGTGTTTTCACTTTCTAATAAAAGGCAACTTTGTATAACTTTGTTACATTTTATTAGATTTTGTCTGCTTTTATTCCTAAATAATGCGCCCCGGAATTCCGGGAAATAAAAGACAACTTTGTATCTCTTTCTTCTCTTTTATTATATTTTGTGTCTCTGTAATAATAAAATAGGAGTTTGCATCAGATATCGGGGTGAGTGGCGCCCCGGAATTCTTTTTATTACTTTTTATAATTTTATAACTTTTAATAATTTTTTGAAAAAAAAAAAAAAATTTTTTTCACGTATTGTATTCATTTGTGCGCTGTGTTTTCACTTTATAATAAAAGACAACTTTGTATAACTTTGTTACATTTTATTAGATTTTGTCTGGTTTTATTCCTAAAAAATGCGCCCCGGAATTCCGGGAAATAAAAGACAACTTTGTATCTCTTTCTTCTTTTATTATATTTTGTTTATTGGTAGTCATAAAATAGCAGTTGGTATCAGATTTCGGGGTGAGTGGCGCCCCGGAATTCCGGGAAAAAAACACAACTTTGAGTGAATAAAGAACCTGTGCAAAAAATGTTTTTTTTAAACCCTTATTAAATGCTGCTGATTGATGACAAGACACCAAATAAATATTATAAAGTGAAAACGCAGCGCAAATCAATAAATACAATACGTGAAAACATTTATTTTTATTTTTTTTCAAAAAAATATAAAAAGTTTTATTTTGTTACACATACTTATTTGGACACTTTTTATAACTTTTTTATAATTTTTTGAAAAAAAATAAATCAATAAATACAATACGTGAAAACATTTATTTTTATTTTTTTCAAAAAAATATGAAAAGTTATAAAAAGTGTCCAAATAAGTTTGTGTATCAGTACTTTGGGACTTTTATTTTGTTACACATACTTATTTGGACACTTTTTATAACTTTTTATAATTTTTTGAAAAAAAAAAAGAAATAAATACATTTTTTCACGTATTGTATGTATTTATTTGGGCTGTGTTTTCACTTTCTAATAAAAGGCAACTTTGTATAACTTTGTTACATTTTATTAGATTTTGTCTGCTTTTATTCCTAAATAATGCGCCCCGGAATTCCGGGAAATAAAAGACAACTTTGTATCTCTTTCTTCTCTTTTATTATATTTTGTGTCTCTGTAATAATAAATTAGGAGTTTGTATCAGATATCGGGGTGAGTGGCGCCCCGGAATTCTTTTTATTACTTTTTATAATTTTATAACTTTAAATAATTTTTTGAAAAAAAAAAAAAAAAAAATTTTTTTCACGTATTGTATTCATTTGTGCGCTTTGTTTTCACTTTATAATAAAAGACAACTTTGTATAACTTTGTTACATTTTATTAGATTTTGTCTGGTTTTATTCCTAAATAATGCGCCCCGGAATTCTGGGAAATAAAAGACAACTTTGTATCTCTTTCTTCTTTTAATATATTTTGTTTATTGGTAGTCATGAAATAGGAGTTTGTATCAGATTTCGGGGTGAGTGGCGCCCTGGAATTCTGGGAAATAAAACACAATTTGAGTGAATAAAGAACCTGCGTCAAAAACCCTTATTAAATGCTGCTGATTGATGACAAGGAATCAAACAAATATTATAAAATGAAAACACAGCGCACAAATTAATAAATACAATACGAGAAAAAATGTATTTTTTTTTTTTAATTATAAAAAGTTATAAAAAGTGTCCAAATAAGTTTGTGTATCAGTACTTTGGGACTTTTATTTTGTTACACATACGGTACTTATTTGGACACTTTTTATAACTTTTTATAATTTTTTGAAAACAAATAAAAATAAATGTTTTCACGTATTGTATTTAATAATTTATGTGCTGCGTTTTCACTTTATAATAAAAGACAACTTTGTATAACTTTCTTCTTTTATTATATTTTGTGTCTCTGTAATAATAAAATAGGATTTTGCATCACATATCAGGGTGAGTGGCGCCTCGGAATTATGGGAAATAAAAGACAACTTTGTATCTCTTTCTTCTTTTATTATATTTTGTTTATTGGTAGTCATAAAATAAGAGTTGGTATCAGATATCGGGGTGAGTGGCGCCCCGGAATTCCAGGGAAAACACTCAACTTTGAGTGAATAAAAAACCTGCGCCAAAAAATGTTTTTTTTTAAACCCTTATAAAATGCTGCTGATTGATGGCAAGACATCAAATAAATATTGGAAAGTGAAATCAGCGCACAAATTAATAAATACAATACGTGAAAACATTTATTTTTATTTTTTTTTCAAAAAAGATATAAAAAGTTTTATTTTGTTACACATACTTTTTTGGACACTTTTTATAATATTTTGAAAAGAAAAACCAAAAAACATTTTTTCACGTATTGTATTTATTTATTTGTGCTGTGTTTTCACTTTCCAATAAAAGACAACTTTGTATAACTTTGTTACATTTTATTAGATTTTGTCTGTTTTTATTCCTGAAAAAATAATGCGCCCCGGAATTGCAGGAAATAAAAGACAATTTTGTATCTCTGTCTTCGTATTCATATAATATGAATGTGTATCAGATATCAGGGGGGCGGAGTGTCGGGAATTCCAGGAGATAAGATGACGACTTTGTATCTCTTTCTTCTGTTTTGTTTTATTTTATCTTTCTGTATTAATAAATAATTCTGGGTGTCGGACGTCGGGGGAGGGGGGGGGGGGGCGGGGATTCCAGGATATCAAATATGACTTTGTATCTTTTTGTTACATTTGATTAGATTTTGTCTTTTTTCGTTCTTAAACAAACATTTGTATTGGAGGTCAGGTGACCGCAGGGCCCAGGAATTCCTCTCTTTCTTCTCTTTTATTATATTTTGTGTCAGATATCGGGGTGTTAGGGCTAGGACTAGTGTTAGGGTTAGGACTAGTGTTAGGGTTAGGACTAGTGTTAGGGTTAGGACTAGTGTTAGGGTTAGGACTAGTGTTAGGGTTGGGACTAGTGTTAGGGTTAGGACTAGTGTTAGGGTTAGGACTAGTGTTAGGGTTAGGACTAGTGTTAGGATTAGGACTAGTGTTAGGGTTGGGACTAGTGTTAGGGCTAGGACTAGTGTTAGGGTTAGGACTAGTGTTAGGGTTAGGACTAGTGTTAGGGTTGGGACTAGTGTTAGGGTTAGGACTAGTGTTAGGGTTAGGACTAGTGTTAGGGTTAGGACTAGTGTTAGGATTAGGACTAGTGTTAGGGTTGGGACTAGTGTTAGGGCTAGGACTAGTGTTAGGGTTAGGACTAGTGTTAGGGTTAGGACTAGTGTTAGGGTTGGGACTAGTGTTAGGGCTAGGACTAGTGTTAGGGCTAGGACTAGTGTTAGGGTTAGGACTAGTGTTAGGGTTGGGACTAGTGTTAAGGCTAGGACTAGTGTTAGGGTTAGGACAAGTGTTAGGGTTAGGACTAGTGTTAGGGTTAGGATTGGTGTTAGGGTTGGGACTAGTGTATGGGTTAGGACTAGTGTTAGGGTTAGGATTGGTGTTAGGGTTAGGACTAGTGTTAGGGTTAGGATTGGTGTTAGGGTTAGGACTAGTGTTAGGGTTGAGACTAGTGTTAGTGTTAGGACTAGTGTATGGGTAAGGACTAGTTTTAGGGTTAGGACTAGTGTTAGGGTTGGGACTAGTGTTAGGGTTGGGACTAGTGTTATGGATAGGACTAGTGTTAGGGCTAGGACTAGTGTATGGGTTAGGACCAGTGTTATGGATAGGACTAGTGTTAGGGTTAGGACTAGTGTTAGGGCTAGGACTAGTGTTAGGGCTAGGACTAGTGTTAGGGTTAGGACTAGTGTTAGGGTTAGGACTAGTGTTAGGGTTAAGATTGGTGTTAAGGATAGGACTAGTGTTAGGGTTAGGACTAGTGTTAGGGTTAGGACTAGTGTATGGGTTAGGAGTAGTGTTAGGGCTGGGACTAGTGTTAGGGTTGGGACTAGTGTATGGGTTAGGACTAGTGTTAGGGCTGGGACTAGTGTTAGGGCTAGGACTAGTGTTAGGGTTAGGACTAGTGTTAGGGCTAGGACTAGTGTTAGGGTTAGGACTAGTGTTAGGGTTAGGACTTGTGTTAGGGCTAGGACTAGTGTTAGGGTTAGGACTAGTGTTAGGGTTAGGACTAGTGTTAGGGTTAGGACTAGTGTATGGGTTAGGACTAGTGTTAGGGTTGGGACTAGTGTTAGGGTTGGGACTAGTGTTAGGGTTGGGACTAGTGTTAGTGTTAGGACTAGTGTTAGGGTTGGGACTAGTGTTAGGGTTGGGACTAGTGTTAGTGTTAGGACTAGTGTTAGGGTTGGGACTAGTGTTAGGGTTAGGACTAGTGTTAGGGTTGGGACTAGTGTTAGTGTTAGGACTAGTGTTAGGGTTGGGACTAGTGTTAGGGTTAGGACTAGTGTTAGTGTTAGGACTAGTGTTAGTGTTAGGACTAGTGTTAGGGTTGCGACTAGTGTTAGGGTTGGGACTAGTGTTAGGGTTGGGACTAGTGTTAGTGTTAGGACTAGTGTTAGGGTTGGGACTAGTGTTAGGGTTGGGACTAGTGTTAGTGTTAGGACTAGTGTTAGGGTTGGGACTAGTGTTAGGGTTAGGACTAGTGTTAGGGTTGGGACTAATGTTAGGGTTAGGACTAGTGTTAGGGTTAGGACTAGTGTATGGGTTAGGACTAGTGTTAGGGTTGGGACTAGTGTTAGGATTAGGACTAGTGTTAGGGCTAGGACTAGTGTATGGGTTAGGACTAGTGTATGGGTTAGGACTAGTGTTAGGGTTGGGACTAGTGTTAGGGTTGGGACTAGTGTTAGGACTAGTGTTAGGGTTAGGACTAGTGTTAGGGTTAGGACTAGTGTTAGGGTTAGGACTAGTGTATGGGTTAGGACTAGTGTTAGGGTTGGGACTAGTGTTAGGACTAGTGTTAGGGTTGGGACTAGTGTTAGTGTTAGGCCTAGTGTATGGGTTAGGACTAGTGTATGGGTTAGGACTAGTGTTAGGGTTGGGACTAGTGTTAGGGCTAGGACTAGTGTTAGGGTTAGGACTAGTGTTAGGGTTAGGACTAGTGTTAGGGTTAAGATTGGTGTTAAGGATAGGACTAGTGTTAGGGTTAGGACTAGTGTTAGGGTTGGGACTAGTGTTAGGGTTAGGACTAGTGTTAGGGCTAGGACTAGTGTTAGGGTTAAGATTGGTGTTAAGGATAGGACTAGTGTTAGGGTTAGGACTAGTGTTAGGGTTGGGACTAGTGTTAGGGCTAGGACTAGTGTTAGGGTTAGGACTAGTGTTAGGGCTAGGACTAGTGTTAGGGATAAGATTGGTGTTAAGGATAGGACTAGTGTTAGGGTTAGGACTAGTGTTAGGGTTGGGACTAGTGTTAGGGTTGGGACTAGTGTTAGGGTTAGGACTAGTGTTAGGGTTAGGACTAGTGTTAGGGTTAGGACTAGTGTTAGGGCTAGGACTAGTGTTAGGGTTAAGATTGGTGTTAAGGATAGGACTAGTGTTAGGGTTAGGACTAGTGTTAGGGTTAGGACTAGTGTTAGGGTTAAGATTGGTGTTAAGGATAGGACTAGTGTTAGGGTTAGGACTAGTGTTAGGGTTGGGACTAGTGTTAGGGTTGGGACTAGTGTTAGTGTTAGGACTAGAGTTAGGACTAGGACCAGTGTTGTGGATAGGACTAGTGTGAGGATTAGTTATCAGGTTAGGACTAGGACTAGTGGAGAGGAGATCGGGAAGGTGGGCGATGACCTGGAGAGGAGATCGGGAAGGTGGGCGATGACCTGGAGAGGAGATCGGGAAGGTGGGCGATATCTTGGAGAGGAGATCGGGAAGGTGGGCGATGACCTGGAGAGGAGATCGGGAAGGTGGGTGATAACCTGGAGAGGAGATCGGGAAGGTGGGCGATGACCTGGAGAGGAGATCGGGAAGGTGGGCGATGACCTGGAGAGGAGATCGGGAAGGTGGGCGATGACCTGGAGAGGAGATCGGGAAGGTGGGCGATATCCTGGAGAGGAGATCGGGAAGGTGGGCGATGACCTGGAGAGGAGATCGGGAAGGTGGGCGATGACCTGGAGAAGAGATCGGGAAGGTGGGCGATATCCTGGAGAGGAGATCGGGAAGGTGGGCGATGACCTGGAGAGGAGATCGAGAAGGTGGGCAATGACCTGGAGAGGAGATCGGGAAGGTGGGCGATATCCTGGAGAGGAGATCGGGAAGGTGGGGGATATCCTGGAGAGGAGATCGGGAAGGTGGGCGATATCCTGGAGAGGAGTTAGGGAAGGTGGGCGATATCTTGGAGAGGAGATCGGGAAGGTGGGCGATATCCTGGAGAGGAGATCGGGAAGGTGGGCGATATCTTGGAGAGGAGATCGGGAAGGTGGGCGATATCTTGGAGAGGAGATCGGGAAGGTGGGCGATATCTAGGAGAGGAGATCGGGAAGGTGGGCGATATCCTGGAGAGGAGATCGGGAAGGTGGGCGATATCCTGGAGAGGAGATCGGGAAGGTGGGCGATATCCTGGAGAGGAGATCGGGAAGGTGGGCGATATCCTGGAGAGGAGATCGGGAAGGTGGGCGATGACCTGGAGAGGAGATCGGGAAGGTGGGCGATGACCTGGAGAGGAGATCGGGAAGGTGGGCGATATCCTGGAGAGGAGATCGGAAAGGTGGGCGATATCTTGGAGAGGAGATCGGGAAGGTGGGCGATATCTTGGAGAGGAGATCGGGAAGGTGGGCGATATCTTGGAGAGGAGATCGGGAAGGTGGGCGATATCCTGGAGAGGAGATCGGGAAGGTGGGCGATATCTTGGAGAGGAGATCGGGAAGGTGGGCGATATCTTGGAGAGGAGATCGGGAAGGTGGGCGATATCTTGGAGAGGAGATCGGGAAGGTGGGCGATATCCTGGAGAGGAGATCGGGAAGGTGGGCGATATCCTGGAGAGGAGATCGGGAAGGTGGGCGATATCCTGGAGAGGAGATCGGGAAGGTGGGCGATATCCTGGAGAGGAGATCGGGAAGGTGGGCGATGACCTGGAGAGGAGATCGGGAAGGTGGGCGATGACCTGGAGAGGAGATCGGGAAGGTGGGCGATGACCTGGAGAGGAGATCGGGAAGGTGGGCGATGACCTGGAGAGGAGATTGGGAAGGTGGGCGATGACCTGGAGAGGAGATCGGGAAGGTGGGAAGGTGGGCGATGACCTGGAGAGGAGATCGGGAAGGTGGGCGATGACCTGGAGAGGAGATCGGGAAGGTGGGCGATGACCTGGAGAGGAGATCGGGAAGGTGGGCGATACATTACAATCTAATCTGTCTGGAGATATGAGCCCGAGCTTAAATACACAAAAGTCACTAATTTATTTTAAGATTTATTTCCCGAATGTGGGCGGAGCATAAAATATTTACAAAGTATAAAAAGTTACAGAAAATACAAGAAGACACACAAATGACAATTCACTATAAAATAAAAGGGAATAAAAAACAGAATAAAACTTTTACCGAGATCTATCCTGCGACTGGAGCAAGTCAGAGAGTCAGCAATCCATCAGTCAAATCGAATCGGCTCCATACAGATCACAATGTCCCAATGTCCGGGTGCTCAATTTACGGGGATATGGACGTAGGCGGGACATTAGTCCTCGACCAATTGACCCTGGGGGGTGTTCCTGTACCCGCCCACAGGATGTTCTCGGTGCCGACCTGCCCAAAGTCAGTTGGACCAAGACTGGCTTGAATCACCAAGTCGTGGATTGGATTTCCGACACCAGCGCGTCAGTCCGATCGCGACAGTACCAATCACTGTTCGGCTCTCACAATCCAGCGCCACCTAACCATTTATTGCATTTTTCTGGCATTCTACCTTATCCACAAATACGTTTTTTATATGTCGATGTAACCTACAGAGGGCCCCATCACAAGGAAGTATTTTCATCTCTCTGCAACTAATATTTTAGCTTTTATGAGAGATGAAACATTTCCTTTGATCTGTGGATATACTTTAAGAGCTCCTTAGACAGCCTAGAGACCCCTGGTGTCATGAAGCCGAAACGTCTGCGTTTCTCTTTTCAGCTTCAGGAAGGTGGCAGAGTCTGATTACATATGGGTGACAAAATCTTATAAGCACCCAGGAGTCACTTCCAGAGGAAGCTAGTCCCTAATTGGTGACCATCTGTCCCTGAACACTTTATTTCTTTAATGACTGAAACTACATTTAGGATTACATTGTCATATTTTCTACAGGTCACATCTTATCTACTCAAATCTGTACATTTATGTCACACCGAGTATACCACGGCCACCACCACCCCTCTGTCCGAGTATGCCACGTCCACCGCCACCCCTCTGTCTGAGTATACCATGTCCACTACCACCCCTCTGTCCAAGGATACCACGTCCACCACCACCCCTCTGTCCAAGTATACCACGTCCACCGCCACCCCTCTGTCCAAGTATACCTCGTCCACCGCCACCCCTCTGTCCGAGTATACCATGTCCACCGCCACCCCTCTGTCAGAGTATACCACGTCCACCGCCACCCCTCTGTCCGAGTATACCACGTCCACCGCCACCCCTCTGTCCGAGTATACCACGTCCACCGCCACCCCTCTGTCCGAGTATACCACGTCCACCGCCACCCCTCTGTCCGAGTATACCACGTCCACCGCCACCCCTCTGTCCGAGTATACCACGTCCACCGCCACCCTTCTGTCCAAGTATACCACATCCACAGCCACCCCTCTGTCCAAGTATACCACGTCCACAGCCACCCCTCTGTGCAAGTATACCACGTCCACTGCCACCCCTCTGTCCAAGTATACCACATCCACAGCCACCCCTCTATCCGAGTATACCACATCCACAGCCACCCCTCTGTCCAAGTATACCACATCCACCGCCACCCCTCTGTCCAAGTATACCACATCCACAGCCACTCCTCTGTCCGAGTATACCACGTCCACCGCCACCCCTCTGTCCGAGTATATCATGTCCACTACCACCCCTCTGTCCAAGGATACCACGTCCGCCGCCATCCCTCTGTCCGAGTATACCACGTCCACCGCCACCCCTCTTTCTAAGTATACCACGTCCACCGCCACCCCTCTTTCCAAGTATACAACGTCCCCCGCCACCCCTCTGTCCAAGTATACCACGCCCACAGCCACCCCTCTGTCCATGTATACCGCGGCCACCGCACCCCTCTGTCCAAGTATTCCACGTCCACAGCCACCCCTCTGTCTAAGTATACCACTTCCACCGCTACCCCTCTGTCCAAGTATAACACGTTCACAATCCCCCCTCTGTACATGTATACCACGTCCACCACCACCTCTTTGTCCGAGTATACCACGTCCACCACTACCCCTCTGTTCAAGTTCACCACATCCACCACCACCCCTCTGTCCAAGTTTACCACATCCACCACCACCCCTTTGTCTGAGTATACCACGTCCACCACTACCCCTCTGTCCAAGTTCACCACATTCACCACCACTCCTCTGTCCAAGTATACCGCATCCACTGCCACCCCTCTGTCCAAGTATACCACGTCCACAGGCACCCCTCTGTCCAAGTATTCCACGTCCACATCCACCCCTCTGTCCAAGTATACCACATCCACAATCCCCCCTCTGTCCAAGTATACTGCGTTCATGTCCACCCCTCTGTCCAAGTATACCATGTCCACCGCCACCTCACTGTTCAAGTATACCACATCCACCACCACCCAACTGTCCAAATATACCACGTCCATCGCCACCCCTCTGTCCAAGTATACCGTGTCTACCGCCACCCCTCTGTCCAAGTATTCCATGTCCACTGCCACCTCACTGTCCAAGTATACCACATCCACCGACATCCCACTGCCCAAATATACCACGTCCACATCCATCCCTCTGTCCAAGTATACCACGTCCTCCCCCACCCCTGTGTCCCAGTATACCACATCCACAGCCACCCCTCTGTCCCAGTATATCACATCTACAGCCACCCCTCTGTCCAAGTATATTACATCCACAGCCACCCCTTTGTCCAAGTATATCACATCCACCACCACCCCTCTGTCCAAGTATACCACATCCACCGCCACCCCTCTGTCCAAGTATACCACGTCCACATCCACCCCTCTGTCCAAGTATACCACATCCACTGCCACCCCTCTGTCCAAGTATACCACATCCACCGCCACCCCTCTGTCCAAGTATACCACATCCACCGCTACCCCTCTGTCCAAGTATACCACGTCCACTGCCACCCCTCTGTCCAAGTATACCACGTCCACTGCCACCCCTCTGTCCAAGTATACCACATCCACCGCCACCCCTCTGTCCAAGTATACCACATCCACCGCCACCCCTCTGTCCCAGTATACCACGTCCACAGCCACCCCTCTGTCCCAGTATACCACGTCCACCGCCACCCCTCTGTCCATGCTTCCTCCTCCTTCTACAAAGTTACAATGTACCAGTCTGATCACTGGGGGAGGGGAGACTGTGGGAATTCCTCCTCCTGCCTGCAGAAGACTGATGACATCATCTCAGCCTAGGTACAGTCACTGATTGGACGGCTTAGTAATGATGATATTACTGGCGGCTCCTCTGATTGGGAAGTTGTGATTTTTCTCTTTTGAATGTCGGAGAAATGAGAAGTGATCCTGGAAATGTGTTCCGTGTTCCTCTAGAAGTCACACTGCGGGTTGTCAGAGACAGACGTTCCGTGGGTCACATGTCATCCCATGACTCATATAATAACTTTATTCGTCCCCCCATGCAGAACGACATCAGCCCCCCAATACACAGAACACTCCTTGTCTATAGAGAGAACTCTTTATTTCACAATCGATAGATGGAATACAATGTTACATTTCATGGTGTCACAACGAAGAGGGAGGAGATCGCTCAGCGAATGGAAACTCCGGATTTCCCAGCATCTGATTGGACGGTTGAGGTGAACGCAGCCTCCCCATATTCATAAATACAGAGACGATTACCGGCATCGCTCAGCAAATAATCACTTTATACAATCCGCATTGCGGAGTCACAGAGGTAAAAGAACACGGAAAATAAATCCGCATTGCGGGGTCACAGAGGTAAAAGAACATGGAAAATAAATCCGCATTGCGGAGTCACAGAGGTAAAAGAACATGGAAAATAAATCCGCATTGCGGAGTCACAGAGGTAAAAGAACATGGAAAATAAATCCGCATTGCGGGGTCACAGAGGTAAAAGAACACGGAAAATAAATCCGCATTGTGGGGTCATCGGAGTCACAGAGGTAAAAGAACACAGAGTATAAATCCACATTGTGGGGTCATCGGGGTCACAGAGGTAAAAGAACACGGAAAATAAATTCGCATTGTGGGGTCATCGGGGTCACAGAGGTAAAAGAACACGGAAAATAAATCCGCATTGTGGGGTCATGGGGGTCACAGAGGTAAAAGAACATGCAGTATAAATCCACATTGCGGAGTCATCGGGGTCACAGAGGTAAAAGAACACGGAAAATAAATCCGCATTGTGGGGTCATCAGGGTCACAGAGGTAAAAGAACAGAGAATATAAATCCACATTGTGGGGTCATCAGGGTCACAGAGGTAAAAGAACAGAGAATATAAATCCACATTGTGGGGTCATCAGGGTCACAGAGGTAAAAGAACAGAGAATATAAATCCACATTGTGGGGTCATCGGGGTCACAGAGGTAAAAGCATTACAGTGTCTTGGTGAAGAAGTTGGGGGCGTGGTCTTGGAAATGATTGTGTTCATCGGTTCCGGCCACCAGGACGGTTGCGGGGAAAGTGCGGGGCCGATCCGGATCCTGGAATAGAAGATCACACCATGGTTAGTACATCACACTCAGTGAAATCCGACATCTCGATGAGCCCCGCCCAGGATTACAACCCCAGATGACATTTGTGATTATTTCATTTATTACAGGTCTTATATATATCGTCATCAATTTACATCAATCCCCGCCCCTGAGGAGCGGACAATCTAACTCACATACTAGGGCCCCTGTATACCGGATCCAACTATCCTCCCACCATGTCTTTGAAGTGTGGGAGGAAACTGGAGTACATCATAGTCTATGAGTTGTGATGTCACAGGTATACTCTATGAGTTGTGATGTCACAGGTATGGATCTATGAGTTGTGATGTCACAGGTATAGTCTCTGAATTGTGATGTCACAGGTATACTCTATGAGTTGTGATGTCACAGGTATACTCTATGAGTTGTGATGTCACAGGTATGGATCTATGAGTTGTGATGTCACAGCTATGAATCTATGAATTGTGATGTCACAGGTATAGTCTCTGAGTTGTGATGTCACAGGTATAGTCTCTGAATTGTGATGTCACAGGTATACTCTATGAGTTGTGATGTCACAGGTATACTCTATGAGTTGTGATGTCACAGGTATGGATCTATGAGTTGTGATGTCACAGGTCTGGATCTATGAGTTGTGATGTCACAGGTATAGCTCCAGGTATCGCTGACCTGCACAGGGTAAGCCGTGGTAGGAACGTAGCGGATGACGAATCCACAGCGCCTTCTGTCGGACATGTTTGGCTCGCTGGCGTGGACGGTCAGTCCGTCATGAACCTGAAAATAATAAAGAAATAAAATCTCTGCGATCTGAACAATCATCGGTATTATGCCTGATATCTGCGTTCCTGCGACCCCCGCTGTCCCTGACCTGACCAATCACTGACATGGAAGAAAGCGTCCTTCAGAAGATCCACCCCCTACCCACCTCCCAGGACCACCCCTTAGATCCACCCCCTACCCACCTCCCAGGACTACCCCTTGTATCCACCCTCTACCCACCTCTCAGGACCACCCCTTGTATCCACCCCCTACCCACCTCCCAGGACCACCCCTTGTATCCACCCTCTACCCACCACCCAGGACCACCCCTTGTATCCACCCCCTACCCACCTCCCAGGACCGCCCCTTGTATCCACCCTCTACCCACCACCCAGGACCACCCCTTGTATCCACACTCAACCCACCTCCCAGGACCACCCCTTGAATCCACACTCTACCCACCTCCCAGGACCGCCCCTTGTATCCACCCCCTACCCACCTCCCAGGACCACCCCTTGTATCCACCCTCTACCCACCACCCAGGACCACCCTTTGTATCCACACTCAACCCACCTCCCAGGACCGCCCCTTGTATCCACCCTCTACCCACCTCCCAGGACCGCCCCTTGGATCTGCCCCCTACCCACCTCTGAGGACCACCCCTTGGAACCACCCCCTACTCACCTCCCAGGACCTCACCTTGGATCCGCCCCTTACCCACCTCCCAGGACCACCCATTTTAGAGAATACAGAGTGGAGTATCATTTTGTGGTGATGAGTAATTAGTATAAAATTTGTTAATGATAACAAGAAAAGCAGTAAAATAGATTGTATCCACCAACAATAACCCCCCTAGCAACAACAGATCCACCCCCCTAGCAACAGTAAATCTCCCCAGTGACAATAGATTCCACACCATAACAATAGATCCCCCAGTGACAAGAGATCCCCTTCACTGACAATAGATCCCCCAGTGACAGTAGATCCCCAAGGGACAATAGATCCCCTCCACTGACAATAGATCCTCCACAGTGACAAGAGATCCCCTTCACTGACAATAGATCCTCCACAGTGACAAGAGATCCCCTTCACTGACAATAGATCCCCCAGTGACAGTAGATCCCCAAGGGACAATAGATCCCCTCCACTGACAATAGATCCTCCACAGTGACAAGAGATCCCCCAGTGACAATAGATCCCCCAGCAGCCAGCATCCATCGACCCCCTTGGCATTACATACATTCAGTGGAGGAGGTGCGGGGGGGGGGGTGGTAGTGAGGTGTGCCCTCCAGAGGGCTGTGAAGTCTTGGCACCGGGTCAGATCTATATCTTCTATATATTCCGGATCTTTCATTCCATTCCATCAGATCGCCCCACACATTGGATTCAGAGGGGATTCCACTTACCGACATCTGCCCGGCCTTCAGCGGACACTCCACCAGGTCCTCTGCGTTCACCAGGTGCTTCGGAATCTCCTGATTGGCTGTCAGCATATTCCCCGCAACCTCCGCAAATCTGTGCTCCAGAACCCCCCGCTTGTGGCTGCCTGGAAGAGGAAACAGATTATTCCCTGAGAACAGGCTGAGCCATCATCATCATCATCATCATCATAAACAATATCATCATCATCATCATAAACAATATCATCATCATCATCATCATAAACAATATCATCATCATCATCATCATAAACAATATCATCATCATCGTCATCATCATAAACAATATCATCATCGTCATCATCATAAACAATATCATCATCATCGTTATCATCATAAACATTATCATCATCATCATCTTCATCATCGTCATCATCGTCATCATCATAAACAATATCATCATCATCGTCATCATCATAAACAATAATATCATCATCGTCATCATAAACAATATCATCATCATCGTCATCATCATAAACAATATCATCACCATCATCATCATCATCGTCATCATCGTCATCATCATAAACAATATCATCATCATCGTCATCATCAACATCATCATTGTCATCTTCATCATCATCATTATCGTCATCATCATCACCACCATTGTCATAATCAACATCATCACCACCACCACCATCATTATCATCATCACCACCACCACCATCATCATCATCGTCATCATCATCACCACCACCAACATCATCATCATCACCACCACCGTCATCATCATCATCATCATCACCACCACCATCATCATCAACATCATCACCATCATCATCATCGTCATCATCATCATCATCGTCATCATCATCATCACCACCACCATCATCATCACCATCATCACCATCATCACCATCATCATCACCACCACCATCATCATCAACATCATCACCATCATCACCACCACCATCATCATCACCACCACCATCATCATCAACATCATCACCATCATCACCACCACCATCATCATCACCATCATCATCATCACCACCACCACCATCATCATCACCATCATCACCACCACCACCATCATCATCACCATCATCACCATCATCACCACCACCATCATCATCACCACCACCACCATCATCATCACCATCATCACCACCACCATCATCATCACCACCACCACCACCCCCACCATCATCGTCATCATCATCATCATCGTCATAACAACAATAATATTGATCACTGTGTGGGGGGAGGTAATGTTGCGGCCAATCTCGGAATTCATCCAAGAAATTACCTGGAATAATCTGTAGAACTCCATTTTCTGTGTCCACGTCATCGAATGCCAACCACACCGAGGCCACAGGACCGCCCTCAAATCCCCAGTATCTGGAAAGGACGCCATTGTTGTATTGATCATTCATTGAACTTTGTGCTTTGATCATTCACCAATTTTTACATATTGATCATTCATTAATTTATATTGATCATTCATCATCATTATGTATTGATCATTCATCGGTCATTATGTATTGATCATTCATTAATCATTATGTATTGATCATTCATCATCATTATGTCTTAATCATTCATAGTTTATATGTATTGATCATTAATCAATCAACATGTACTGATTATTCATCCATCATTATGTATTGATCATTCATCGGTCATTATGTATTGATCATTCATCGGTCATTATGTATTGATCATTCATTAATTTATATTGATCATTCATCCATCCTTATGTATTGATAATTATGTATTGATCATTCATCAATCATTATATCTTAATCATTCATAGTTTATATGTATTGATCATTAATCATTCAACATGTACTGATTATTCATCGATCATTATGTATTGATCATTCATTGATTATTGGCAATCCTTCTTCACTTACTTTATGTCCTGATGCCAGGCCACATATGGCGCCGTGTTCTCTTTATGGGGGACATCACTGGCAGGATACTTGCAGATAAACCTGGAGTCCAGGAGGATGACGTCTGGGCCCAGCACAGCGGTGATGGCTTCCAGCAGCTTGGGGTGGGTGGCTAAGTTCATCACCCATTCATACTCCAAGTGGATGTTGTGTAGACTGTACTGAGTGTACTCCTTGCCTGAATAAACACAGATAAATGTTAGTATTCACTCATTGAAAGGGGAAAATAATGTCTGCACTTTGTTTGCACAGTCCTTGAAGAAATTCAAACACTTATAACTTTATTCATCCAGACAACATGAACAGAGAGTGACACCGGGCTGGGCTCAGTCATAGAGCATCTGTGTCTGTGAAGGACGGTCCCTGGTGCTGTGTCTGTGAAGGACGGTCCCTGGTTCTGTGTCTGTGAAGGACGGTCCCCGGTGCTGTGTCTGTGAAGGACGGTCCCTGGTGCTGTGTCTGTGAAGGACGGTCCCCGGTGCTGTGTCTGTGAAGGACGGTCCCTGGTGCTGTGTCTGTGAAGGACGGTCCCTGGTTCTGTGTCTGTGAAGGACGGTCCCCGGTGCTGTGTCTGTGAAGGACGGTCCCTGGTGCTGTGTCTGTGAAGGACGGTCCCCGGTTCTGTGTCTGTGAAGGACGGTCCCCGGTGCTGTGTCTGTGAAGGACGGTCCCCGGTGCTGTGTCTGTGAAGGACGGTCCCCGGTGCTGTGTCTGTGAAGGACGGTCCCTGGTTCTGTGTCTGTGAAGGACGGTCCCCGGTTCTGTGTCTGTGAAGGACGGTCCCTGGTTCTGTGTCTGTGAAGTAAGGTCCCTGGTGCTGTGTTTGCCCGACATAATCAGATCGCAGCTTCACCTTAAAGCCCATGTGACTGCAGAATGTAATATTACAGCTGAAGTGTCATCTCCTGGCCTCCCCTCCCCCCCTCATCAACATGCTAATGACTGTTTTTTAAATAAAACCTCTCAGTGATGCCATTACTGGGTCTCTATGATTCTCTATGCAATGCAGGCAGATTATGGCTGGTGGGAGGGGCCAGCAGGGTGCTGTACAAAGCTTTCTGAAAACATCACAAACACCCTGCCTCACTACTCCTCTCAAGAGCCCTCAGTCCTGAGCAGTGGGCTGGCTCTTGGGATGAGTTATGCAAATATTAAACTGCCTCGATGGGTGGGTGTCAGTGTAGGGGAGGAGCCAGTACACCTGTGCAAGTCTGAAGGGGAGGAGCCAGTACACCTGTGCAAGACTGAAGGGGAGGAGCTGGTACACCTGTGCAAGACTGAAGGGGAGGAGCCGGTACACCTGTGCAAGACTGAAGGGGAGGAGCTGGTACACCTGTGCAAGACTGAAGGGGAGGAGCCTGTACACCTGTGCCAGATTGAAGCGGAGGAGCTGTTACACCTGTGCAAGACTGAAGGGGAGGAGCCGATACACCTGTGCAAGACTGAAGGGGAGGAGCCGATACACCTGTGCAAGACTGAAGGGGATGAGCCGATACACCTGTGCAAGACTGAAGGGGAGGAGCCGGTACACCTGTGCAAGACTGAAGGGGAGGAGTCGGTACAAGTATGCAAGACTGAGGGGGAGGAGCCTGTACACCTATGCAAGAATGAGGGGGAGGAGCCTATGCAAGACTGAAGGGGAGGAGTCGGTACAAGTATGCAAGACTGAAGGGGAGGAGCCTGTACACCTATGCAAGAATGAGGGGGAGGAGCCTATGCAAGACTGAAGGGGAGGTTTCATTTAATGCTCATATTCTCTGAAGAAAAATAATTCTCTACCTTCCACATGTCCCCAATAATATCTGCACTCACCAAACTTCTCCTCCAGCTCTGCATACTCCTGGCGGGCGTGCAGCAACTGCTTCTCATCCAGGACATCTACAGTTGTCAGGTAACCTTTGTCATCATAGAAAGCCTTCATCTGGTTGGAGTCAGTCTTCATCTGGTTGGAGTCAGTCTTCATCTGGTTGGAGTCAGTCTTCATCTGGTTGGAGTCAGTCTTCATCTGGTCGGAGTCAGTCTTCATCTGGTTGGAGTCAGCCTTCATCTGGTTGGAGTCAGTCTTCATCTGGTTGGAGTCAGTCTTCATCTGGTTGGAGTCAGTCTTCATCTGGTCGGAGTCAGTCTTCATCTGGATGGAGTCAGTATTCATCTGGTCGGAGTCAGTCTTCATCTGGTCGGAGTCAGTCTTCATCTGGTCGGAGTCAGTCTTCATCTGGATGGAGTCAGTCTTCATCTGGTTGGAGTCAGTCTTCATCTGGATGGAGTCAGTCTTCATCTGGTTGGAGTCAGTTTTCATCTGCATGGAGTCAGCCTTCATTGCTCAGTTGTATGGAGGTGAATGGATGAGATATGACTGTCTGGGTTCAGCTCTGACTTATATACAGAAACTCTGAGTTAAGCTCCGCCCCTTCTGCTATTTTTAGGACCTGCACCCTCCAAACAGAAGTTTTCTTCCTTCATTCTCCGTTTCCTGGGAGTTCAGTCAATAGTCAGATGTCACGTCGAACATTGTGTGTGATATGATATCATTTCAGGAGAAAACTACTTCCTGGTTTCATTCTGTATACACTGTGACTGTGCGGAGATCACCGGACAGGGTGACGTCATAGTGACATCATAGTGACCGGGAACTCCACAGAGAAAATGACAACTTTGCATCCCTTCCTTCTACTTTATTATACATTGTGTCTCTGTAGTCATATCATATGAATTTGTATCGGGTATCGGGGTGCCGGGCTGAGTGCCGGGAAATTCCAGGAGATGACGACTTTGTGTCTCTTTTGTTATATTCGGTACAAATTCATTATTTGTGAATCCAGAAAGACGAGACGGAATCAGACTTCAGGGGAGCCGGGAATTCCACTCCAGGAAATACAAGAACTTTGTTACATTTTATTATATTTTGTCTGGTTTATTCCTAAATAATGCGCCCCGGAATTCCGGGAAATAAAAGACAACTTTGTATCTCTTTCTTCTTTTATTATATTTTGTTTATTGGTAGTCATAAAATAGCAGTTGGTATCAGATTTCGGGGTGAGTGGCGCCCCGGAATTCCGGGAAAAAAACACAACTTTGAGTGAATAAAGAACCTGTGCAAAAAATGTTTTTTTTTAAACCCTTATTAAATGCTGCTGATTGATGACAAGACATCAAATAAATATTAGAAAGTGAAAACGCAGCGCAAATCAATAAATACAATACGTGAAAACATTTATTTTTATTTTTTTTCAAAAAAATATAAAAAGTTTTATTTTGTTACACATACTTATTTGGACACTTTTTTTATAACTTTTCATAATTTTTTGAAAAAAAAAAAGAAATAAATACATTTTTTCACGTATTGTATGTATTTATTTGCGCTGTGTTTTCACTTTATAATAAAAGGCAACTTTGTATAACTTTGTTACATTTTATTAGATTTTGTCTGTTTTATTCCTAAATAATGCGCCCCGGAATTCCGGGAAATAAAAGACAACTTTGTATCTCTTTCTTCTCTTTTATTATATTTTGTGTCTCTGTAATAATAAAATAGGAGTTTGTATCAGATATCGGGGTGAGTGGCGCCCCGGAATTCTTTTTATTACTTTTTATAATTTTATAACTTTTAATAATTTTTTGAAAAAAAAAAGAAATAAATACATTTTTTCACGTATTGTATTCATTTGTGCGCTTTGTTTTCACTTTATAATAAAAGACAACTTTGTGTAATTTGTTACATTTTATTAGATTTTGTCTGTTTTATTCCTAAATAATGCGCCCCGGAATTCCGGGAAATAAAAGACAACTTTGTATCTCTTTCTTCTCTTTTATTATATTTTGTTTATTGGTAGTCATAAAATAGCAGTTGGTATCAGATTTCGGGGTGAGTGGCGCCCCGGAATTCCGGGAAAAAAACACAACTTTGAGTGAATAAAGAACCTGTGCAAAAAATGTTTTTTTTAAACCCTTATTAAATGCTGCTGATTGATGACAAGACATCAAACAAATATTAGAAAGTAAAAACGCAGCACAAATCAATAAATACAATACGTGAAAACATTTATTTTTATTTTTTTTCAAAAAAATATAGAAAGTTTTATTTTGTTACACATACTTATTTGGACACTTTTTATAACTTTTTTATAATTTTTTGAAAAAAAATAAATCAATAAATACAATACGTGAAAACATTTATTTTTATTTTTTTCAAAAAAATATGAAAAGTTATAAAAAGTGTCCAAATAAGTTTGTGTATCAGTACTTTGGGACTTTTATTTTGTTACACATACTTATTTGGACACTTTTTATAACTTTTTATAATTTTTTGAAAAAAAAAAGAAATAAATACTTTTTTTCACGTATTGTATGTATTTATTTGTGCTGTGTTTTCACTTTATAATAAAAGACAACTTTGTATAACTTTGTTACATTTTATTAGATTTTGTCTGGTTTTATTCCTAAATAATGCACCCCGGAATTCCGGGAAATAAAAGACAACTTTGTATCTCTTTCTTCTCTTTTATTATATTTTGTGTCTCTGTAATAATAAAATAGGAGTTTGTATCAGATATCGGGGTGAGTGGCGCCCCGGAATTCTTTTTATTACTTTTTATAATTTTATAACTTTTAATAATTTTTTGAAAAAAAAAAGAAATAAATACATTTTTTCACGTATTGTATTCATTTGTGCGCTTTGTTTTCACTTTATAATAAAAGACAACTTTGTGTAATTTGTTACATTTTATTAGATTTTGTCTGTTTTATTCCTAAATAATGCGCCCCGGAATTCCGGGAAATAAAAGACAACTTTGTATCTCTTTCTTCTCTTTTATTATATTTTGTTTATTGGTAGTCATAAAATAGCAGTTGGTATCAGATTTCGGGGTGAGTGGCGCCCCGGAATTCCGGGAAAAAAACACAACTTTGAGTGAATAAAGAACCTGTGCAAAAAATGTTTTTTTTAAACCCTTATTAAATGCTGCTGATTGATGACAAGACATCAAATAAATATTAGAAAGTGAAAACGCAGCGCAAATCAATAAATACAATACGTGAAAACATTTATTTTTATTTTTTTTCAAAAAATTATAAAAAGTAATAAAAAGTGTCCAAATAAGTATGTGTAACAAAATAAAAGTCCCAAAGTACTGATACACAAACTTATTTGGACACTTTTTATAACTTTTCATATTTTTTTGAAAAAAATAAAAATAAATGTTTTCACGTATTGTATTTATTGATTTATTTTTTTTCAAAAAAATATAAAAAGTTTTATTTTGTTACACATACGGTACTTATTTGGACACTTTTTATTACTTTTTATAATTTTTTGAAAAAAAATAAAAATAAATGTTTTCACGTATTGTATTTAATAATTTATGTGCTGCGTTTTCACTTTATAATAAAAGACAACTTTGTATAACTTTGTTACATTTTATTAGATTTTGTCTGTTTTTATTCCTAAATAATGCGCCCCGGAATTCCGGGAAATAAAAGACAACTTTGTATCTCTGTCTTTGTATTCATATAATATGAATGTGTATCAGATATCAGGGGGGCGGAGTGTCGGGAATTCCAGGAGATAAGATGACGACTTTGTATCTCTTTCTTCTGTTTTGTTTTATTTTATCTTTCTGGATTAATAAATAATTCTGGGTGTCGGACGTCGGGGGAGGGGGGGGGGGCGGGGATTCCAGGATATCAAATATGACTTTATATCTTTTTGTTACATTTGATTAGATTTTGTCTTTTTTCGTTCTTAAACAAACATTTGTATTGAAGGTCAGGTGACCGCAGGGCCCAGGAATTCCTCTCTTTCTTCTCTTTTATTATATTTTGTGTCTCTGTAATCATAACATAGGAGTTTGTATCAGATATCGGGGTGTTAGGGCTAGGACTAGTGTTAGGGTTAGGACTAGTGTTAGGGTTAGGACTAGTGTTAGGGTTAGGACTAGTGTTAGGGTTAGGACTAGTGTTAGGGTTGGGACTAGTGTTAGGGTTAGGACTAGTGTTAGGGTTAGGATTGGTGTTAGGGTTGGGACTAGTGTTAGTGTTAGGACTAGTGTATGGGTTAGGACTAGTGTTAGGGTTGGGACTAGTGTTAGGGTTGGGACTAGTGTTAGGGTTAGGATTGGTGTTAGGGTTGGGACTAGTGTTAGCGTTAGGACTAGTGTATGGGTTGGGACTAGTGTTAGGGTTAGGACTAGTGTTAGGGTTAGGACTAGTGTTAGGGTTAGGACTAGTGTTAGGGTTGGGACTAGTGTTAGGGCTAGGACTACTGTTAGGGTTAGGACTAGTGTTAGGGTTAGGACTAGTGTTAGGGTTAAGATTGGTGTTAAGGATAGGACTAGTGTTAGGGTTAGGACTAGTGTTAGGGTTAGGACTAGTGTTAGGGTTAGGACTAGTGTTAGGGTTGGGACTAGTGTTAGGGTTGGGACTAGTGTATGGGTTAGGACTAGTGTTAGGGCTGGGACTAGTGTTAGGGTTAGGACTAGTGTTAGGGCTAGGACTAGTGTTAGGGTTAGGACTAGTGTTAGGGCTAGGACTACTGTTAGGGTTAGGACTAGTGTTAGGGCTAGGACTAGTGTTAGGGTTAGGACTAGTGTTAGGGTTAGGACTTGTGTTAGGGCTAGGACTAGTGTTAGGGTTAGGACTAGTGTTAGGGTTAGGACTAGTGTTAGTGTTAGGACTAGTGTTAGGGTTGGGACTAGTGTTAGGGTTGGGACTAGTGTTAGGGTTGGGACTAGTGTTAGTGTTAGGACTAGTGTATGGGTTAGGACTAGTGTTAGGGTTGGGACTAGTGTTAGGGTTGGGACTAGTGTATGGGTTAGGACTAGTGTTAGGGCTGGGACTAGTGTTAGGGTTAGGACTAGTGTTAGGGCTAGGACTAGTGTTAGGGTTAGGACTAGTGTTAGGGCTAGGACTACTGTTAGGGTTAGGACTAGTGTTAGGGCTAGGACTAGTGTTAGGGTTAGGACTTGTGTTAGGGCTAGGACTAGTGTTAGGGTTAGGACTAGTGTATGGGTTAGGACTAGTGTTAGGGTTGGGACTAGTGTTAGGGTTAGGACTAGTGTTAGTGTTAGGACTAGTGTTAGGGTTGGGACTAGTGTTAGTGTTAGGACTAGTGTTAGGGTTAGGACTAGTGTTAGGGTTAGGACTAGTGTATGGGTTAGGACTAGTGTATGGGTTAGGACTAGTGTTAGGGTTAGGACTAGTGTTAGGGTTAGGACTAGTGTATGGGTTAGGACTAGTGTATGGGTTGGGACTAGTGTTAGGACTAGTGTTAGGGTTGGGACTAGTGTTAGTGTTAGGACTAGTGTTAGGGTTGGGACTAGTGTTAGTGTTAGGACTAGTGTTAGGGTTGGGACTAGTGTTAGTGTTAGGACTAGAGTTAGGGCTAGGACCAGTGTTATGGATAGGACTAGTGTTAGGGTTAAGACTAGTGTTAGGGCTAGGACTAGTGTTAGGGTTAGGACTAGTGTTAGGGCTAGGACTAGTGTTAGGGTTGTGACTAGTGTTAGGGTTGGGACTAGTGTTGTGGATAGGACTAGTGTGAGGATTAGTTATCAGGTTAGGACTAGGACTAGTGGAGAGGAGATCGGGAAGGTGGGCGATATCCTGGAGAGGAGATCGGGAAGGTGGGCGATATCCTGGAGAGGAGATCGGGAAGGTGGGCGATATCTTGGAGAGGAGATCGGGAAGGTGGGCGATATCCTGGAGAGGAGATCGGGAAGGTGGGCGATGACCTGGAGAGGAGATCGGGAAGGTGGGCGATATCCTGGAGAGGAGATCGGGAAGGTGGGCGATATCTTGGAGAGGAGATCGGGAAGGTGGGCGATGACCTGGAGAGGAGATCGGGAAGGTGGGCGATGACCTGGAGAGGAGATCGGGAAGGTGGGCGATATCTTGGAGAGGAGATCGGGAAGGTGGGCGATGACCTGGAGAGGAGATCGGGAAGGTGGGCGATATCCTGGAGAGGAGATCGGGAAGGTGGGTGATGACCTGTATAGCTGCAGTGATGTCAGATGAGGTAATGTGGGCGGAGCCTGAGTCGGTCGGGGGAGGAGGGTGTGAGCACACGGGGTGATATAAGCTGTGATCTGGGAGGGACGGGTCACACACTGATCAGGATGGCTGAGTCTCTGTTTCAGAGTGTCGGTGTCCTGGCTGTCACTGCAGGTACTTACCTCCCAGTATGACCCCATCCCCCTCCAGCATGGCCTCCCTCGCAGCAACAATGTAACACTTTCCTTCCCGTGTTCTCTGCAGGAACTTTACTTTTGGCTACAAATCATTACAGCTCAGCTGCAGCTTCAGCCGCCATCCATCCATCCGTCATCCCTCCATCCACCCTGGGCGTCCTGCTTCTCATCCTGGCCGCCATCTTGGCCTATGCAGGTAAGTGCGCATTCACCGCAACATTCACCCGTTCACTAAAGGAGTAGAAAATGTTCACTGAGCGCTTTTCACTTCAATCATCCAATTTTCCTAACTTCCCACCCCTGAGTGTATGAACACAGCGTGGAGGTGTACTATAGATCCTGGAGGTACGTGTCACGGAGAGTGCACCCCTCCTATATAATGACTGTCCTACACACAACGTGGAGGTGTACTATAGATCCTGGAGGTACGTGTCACGGAGAGTGTGCCCCTCCTATATATAATGACTGTCCTACACGCAGCGTGGAGGTGTACTATAGATCCTGGAGGTACGTGTCATGGAGAGTGCGCCCCTCCTATATATAATGACTGTCCTACACGCAGCGTGGAGGTGTACTATAGATCCTGGAGGTACGTGTCACGGAGAGTGCGCCCCTCCTATATATAATGACTGTCCTACACGCAGCGTGGAGGTGTACTATAGATCCTGGAGGTACGTGTCACGGAGAGTGCGCCCCTCCTATATATAATGACTGTCCTACACGCAGCGTGGAGGTGTACTATAGATCCTGGAGGTATGTGTCACGGAGAGTGCGCCCCTCCTATATATAATGACTGTCCTACACACAACGTGGAGGTGTACTATAGATCCTGGAGGTATGTGTCACGGAGAGTGCGCCCCTCCTATATATAATGACTGTCCTACACGCAGCGTGGAGGTGTACTATAGATCCTGGAGGTATAGTGTCACGGAGAGTGCGCCCCTCCTATATAATGACTGTCCTACACCCAGCGTGGAGGTGTACTATAGATCCTGGAGGTACGTGTCACGGAGAGTGCGCCCCTTCTATATATATAATGACTGTCCTACACGCAGCGTGGAGGTGTACTATAGATCCTGGAGGTATGTGTCACGGAGAATGCGCCCCTCCTATATAATGACTGTCCTACACCCAGCGTGGAGGTGTACTATAGATCCTGGAGGCACATGTCACAGAGAGTACGCCCCTGGTACATATATATAATGACTGTCCTACACCCAGCGTGGAGGTGTACTATAGATCCTGGAGGCACATGTCACAGAGAGTACGCCCCTGGTACATATATATAATGACTGTCCTACACGCAGCGTGGAGGGGAGCACATGGCTGGACTGAGGGGTTCACATTGGACACGCCCACATGGGAGAAAAATATATTTTAAAAATATTCTTCCCAAATATATTGACATGTTTGAAATAATTTTGGCCGTATTCAATATGTTTACAAATATATATATATATATTCTGCATGTTGAAATGAGTTTTTTTATATATTATAAAATATATATTTTTTTTATATTTTCTTCAGATTTGTTTTTTAAGAAATAAAATGTAATAAAAAGTAATTTTAACATATATTTGTAAACGCCGTCCAGGAATGTAGATTTGTATTTTTAGACATGCAGTATTTTTGAAAATGTATTTTTAAAAACATTTATATTTTTCATATATTTTTCATATATATATATTATTATTATTTATTTATTTTTTTAAATATATTGCATCGGCCAAATTTGTAGTATTTCAAATATATGTCAATATATTTGGGAAGCTTTTTAAAATCTGTTTGTTCCATTTGTGTTGTGGGGTCCCCCCCCCGGTGTTTATCAGCACATAGATCTATGGTCTTCTCTGTATTCATGGACAGGCACACCCCCCAGCACACTGAGCAGACGGGACCCCCGGGGACCCCTCCATTGCCGGTCTCAGATTTGCCGCTTCCCGTGTCATGTACCGCCACTAATCAGAGGTGACCCTCCATCGTCCTCCCCATCCAGGAGGTGTCCATGGAGGAGATCCATCCATACAGCCGGCTAGTTGTTGCCCGTAATATTTATTGTTCAAATCTGAAGAATTCTCCCACACACAGTACAATCACCGTCATCAGCAAGGAGCTCCACACATTCCATCTTCTCTTCATTATCGCTTCCTGATCCCGATACTCCTCGCTCTGCATGGTTCCCCCCCCCACATCTCCTTCTCTGAGGGTGTCAGAAGTCAGATACATCTATTCTATTCTATTCTATTCTGCTGTATTACATTGTATCAGATTGTATTACATTGTATTACATTGTATCTGTTGTATCGTTTCCTCCGGGGACAAAGTCATCAGGTAAACCCAGTGTGGTCAGTCCAATGAGATGCTGGATTAGGAATTTGCCTTCCATGGCTGAGTGGTCGATCTCTAGCTCTCTATGGCTGCTCTGTGAACCAGAGGCCTCCCTAGGGTTGGTGTCACCCGGTGCGGTAACACTTGGTGACACCCCCTCCGATGATCCCCGCAGAATGGATCGGAGTCTGATCCATTATACTCCCCAATCCGCAGATCCCATCCATCCTGCGGGGATCATCGGCATGCAACCTATACGGGGGGTGACACCGGACCCCCTCCATGAAAAGGTAAGTTGTAAAGAAAGCCCGACAATCTCCACAGGATGGATGGGATCTGCGGATTGGGGAGCAGAATGGATCAGACTCCAATCCTTTATGCTCAGTCCGCAGATTCGATCCATCCTGCGGGGATTGTTGGCTTTCTTTACAACTTACCTTTTCGAGGAGCGGGTCCAGTGTCACCCCATGCGGTAGGTGTCACCCGGTGTGGTACGCACACCCCCCGCACCTGCTTTGGGAAGCCACTGCCAGGAACGGCTGCCATTGTCAAAGATTGTGTAATACTCTTTGTCCCATCTCAATGCTGCAGATCTCCTGCGGCCTCTTTGCAGCCACTTCCTGCCTCCATACCCCCCCCCCCCCAGTGATGGCGGCCCGGCATTTCTCAGGGCGGGGTCTCCGGATGGTGAAGCATACCTGTGTCATCTAAACATGGCCACTTGGGAGCCCATGTGACAGGGTGACAACACAGGAGCACAATTGTTAGACAGGGACAGAGCGTTGTCACCCTAGAACAGGAAGTGCCTGAACAAGAACTTTCATGGCAGGATCATTGAGGTGACAATGCAGGAGCACAATTGGGAGACAGAGCGTTGTCAGCCTACAACAGGAAGTGCCTGAACCAGGACCTCCATGGCAGGATCATTGAGGGGACAACACAGGAGCACAATTGGGAGACAGAGACAGAGCGTTGTCACCCTACAACAGGAAGTGCCTGAACAAGAACTTTCATGGCAGGATCATTGAGGGGACAACACAGGAGCACAATTGGGAGACAGAGACAGAGCGTTGTCACCTTATAACAGGAAGTGCCTGAACCAGGCCCTCCATGGCGGGATCATCGGGGATTATTTTTATGATGAATAGATGAGATCTCAGTGGTTGGATTTGTATATTTATGCAGATGAGAGGAGGAGCCTTGTGCTCACAAATCTCCCGTTCGGACGTCTGTGGTTGTCTTTTCTCACAAATGAAGAGATTTCACTGATGTACAATATACAGACAGCTGGAAGATGCAGGATCCGGCTCACGTCTGCAGAGAAACCAATCAGCTTCCAGGATTTATTGGCAGAGCTTCACTGAACAAGCTGATTGGCTGCCGTGCAGAAATGAGCCGGGTTTTTCACGCTCCATTTTTAGTAGGTAACCCCCCTAAGTGTCGTTGTCTTTTTATCTTTTAGGGGTGCGGAGGCTCGGAGGGAGCGTCTCGCTGTGGGTCTCCTTCTATTGGACGGTGTCAGCCATGTGGTGCTCCACCGGAGTGAACCTTCTCCTGGAAGGAAATGATGTCCTCCCTGCCCCCCATATGAAGGCCGCCATGGTCCCCGGGCTCTTGGCATTCTTCGTGGGGCTGCTCATCACCGGCATCGTGGGGGTCCTCCAGCAGGAAGCTGTCTTGGCTTTGATGGCGGGTGCACTTTCTCTGGCTGCCATTCATGAGGTTGTCATGTTCTATGACATGGGGGTGGGTTCTTCTGCTATTGCATGCAATTATCTGATTGTTACCCTGATTGGTCTATACTTTCTTGGTGGGAGGTTCCTGTATAGTATGAGGCAGGTGAGCTTACCTGGCACAGGTGTCAGCAGTACGAAGGAACCAGGTGTAGCCCAGGGCCCCTCCATCATGCCGCTCACAGCCGTGTCTTTGATCCTCAATATGGTGGCCTCCAGTGTGTTTGCCTGCAGACTGCTGGGAATTATTGATCAGCTGTTTGTTGGTCAGGTGGCATGGCTTTGGATGGCGGCGCTCTACCAGACCGGCATCTGCATCCTGTCCTACCGCTCCTACCGTACGCCGGATGCCACACATTTCGCTTTCTTCTCCATTCTGAGGTATGCGGAAGGGTTCTCGTTACTCTATGAGGTCCTAAACACGAGGGAGCTCACCTACCCTCTGCCATTTTTGGTGGTTTTTGCCCTTCTATTTTTTGTCCTCGCCCTCTTCACAAGTATTCAGAGTCTTGCCCAGTCAGCCTATCTGCTTTTCTATGTTGCCTATTGCATTGCCCTGGCCTGTAGTCCACATGGATTCTTCCATGGAGGATCCCAAGGGGTCAATGTGGCCATATACATCGCATCGGCTGTTATGTTGCTGATCTGCATATACAACTCAGAATCCCCAAAGATCCCCACTGGAGACGGGACCATTAGGAAACTGTTTATGAGCAATACATATATCAGGCTTCGTCAGTATAAAGGTGTCCACCAACCCTTCCTGGGCCATTCCAAGTATGGCGATGCCGAATCCTTGGCCTATGCCTCCAGTATCTTGGCTGTATTTGCCATGACAATGCCGGGCAATCCTGATGACCCTTTGGTCACGGTTGTCTTGCCGTGGGTTGTAGCTGCAGGTGGCATTTATAATCTGATATGTGGCGCGGTTGCTTTTTCCCGTGGTAAGACGCTGGAAAGTAGCGCCTTCATCCTGTATGGGGTCATGTGGGTCATTTGGGGAATCTCTAGATATAGTGGCATCTACATCACCAGCAGAGGTTTCAACACGGCCGTGGGCATTATATGTTTCATGCTTTTTAACACCTTCATAGTTTTCAGCACCTTCTTCCTGTCTAAAGCCTGGTTCTTATACTCGCTCACCTTCCAGCTCATCCTCATCAGCTTCCTCCTCGATTCGGTCAATGTTCTCCCAATGGGCTATGACATCGCCGTCACCATTATCTTTGGGCTTGTTGGCTTCTATTGCTTTCTTGCAACTCTCTTCAACAGCTCCATTGAGGCTCCCCAGATACCGGTTGGCAGCCCATTTATTAAGATTAGTGGCTTTTCCAATGACCGATCCAAATGCCCCCATCTGATGGCCTCCAGGACCAGCTCTGTGAGACAGATAGCAGGTAAGACAACAGAAGGTAATATGAAGGGGCTGGGAAGGGGGGGGGCACTAACATTTATACGTAAAGATGAAGAACTCATTACCCGGCAAAGGTTCTAGCCATTCCCTTCTCCATCCAGAACTATAGGACACGGTTTTGGCCTTAGATACCAGTTCTTAGTTTCAGGTTTTCAGATTGTCACAGTAATAGTTCTTGTGGTCAGACTCGATATACTCTAAATTGGACATTTTATTTTTGGGTCAAGTCATACACTAGGTTTGTAATAATCATGGTGAATGCAGCAGAAAGACCCATGAACCTCAGTTTTTAGCTCTTCTCAACTTCTATAGGAGTTCCAAGGGGACCTCGCTCCCCTTATGGAATTCCGTTTCATTGACGTACCTCATGGTGAGAGTTGTTTTTGTAATGACAGCAGTCAGGGACATTTGTGAGGCCAAGTTAGGATGGATTCCCAATAAAATAAGAAAAATTAGAGGATGAAACCATCATAGTCATTCCAAAAGACCAGAGCTCCGTTTTAGTGGATCAGGCCCTTCAAAGATAACACCAGAGATAAATTCACTAGAACGTCCCATAGCTGTGCATGAATGGTTGTTTGGTATTACAATATCCAGCCACCTTCAGCACTCCATACCCTGTAGGGTCACCTCCATCAACCATACCAGTCTATGTCAGTGGAGAAGCTTCAGGAAGAAGGTTGGTGACCATTTATCAGGAAGGAACAATATAGAGGAGACCTATTTCCTGACCTATCCATTGGACTCCTCCCACAAACAGAAGGCGTCCAGTATTGTTTGGAACCTTCCATAGACCCAAGTTCATCACTCGATCTGCCGGGGTCACCTGACATCCATGGGTACCTTTAGACCAGTGTTTCTCAACTCCAGTCCTCATGGACCCCCAACAGGTCATGTTTTCAGGATTTCCCTCAGATGAAACAGCTGTGGTAATTACTAAGGCAGTGAAACTGATCAAATCACCTGTGCAAAATAATGGAAATCCTGAAAACATGACCTGTTGGGGGTCCATGAGGACTGGAGTTGAGAAACACTGCTTTAGACGGACAGGCAGGTCTTATATTTGATGGATATTCTCATAGTCTGGTGCTGCAGAAATCATAATGTTCATGTCAGATATGAAAATCTTGTTTCTTATATTTTCTGCTTTCTTCTTCTCCAGAAATCATGAAAAATGGAGGAATTTGTGGCATTCCAACTGACACGGTCTATGTCCTGGTAGCAGCATGCAATCGACCTGAAGCAGTAGAGCGAGCATACAAGTACGTCATGTGATGCAGAGTGGTGGCAATGTATATGAACAGTAATGACCCCGGACTGTTCATCTGTCCAGTCCTAGACATGAGCCTTCTAGACAGGAAGTGATGATGATCCAATTCTTTATTCTCCAATCTATTTCTGCACAACGTACTGCAAGTTGGCCGTGTTGTTGGCCATCCATGAGATGGCCCATTGTTTGCTTTTGGTCCACCTTAACGGGAGACCCGCTTCTAGAGGAGGAACTGTTCTTTGAAGTTTGCTGAACGTTGACATCCCCCAACATTTTCTGCCCTTCTTTCTGCAGGACGAAGCGCCAGGCTCAGGACCGGCCAATGTCTCTGTGGATTTCCAGCTTACAGCAGTTAGAACCGGCCAAGCATTTGTTCAGTCCTTTGTTGTGGGACTTTATGGAGGCTGCTTGGCCCTCATCCATCAGCCTGGTGATCCCAAGAGGTAGGTAGGGGGGTTTCTACATTTCAGTCCAGGTTTTAACCACTAATGCAAACTTCAGCCACGCTCGTAGATTACCAGATGATATGGGTCCACCTCCCTCATGTCTCTGTATTTGTTTAATGTAATCTCATAAAGTGAAGTGAGCACTTTATACATGAAAGATGACAAATACCAACCTCTGAGTGAGATCTAACACAGAAATACCATGATCTGTTTCCCGGCCAGGACCGTGGTTGGATGTCTTGGGTGCTAAGGACTCTTCACAGTACATAGGAACCCCTCAGAGCATCGCCATACGAATCCCGGACTGCACGGTGACCACTCACCTCATCGACATGGTAGGGAAAATTCGATTATTAAAGATCATATAGAAATGTAAGAATATAACTCTTTTGAAATCCTTTTTATACATTATGTTAGTATTTTATTTATATTTATATGTGGATGATGTAAAATGTACATCAATTGTTGTTGTAGAAGAATCACATCACACCAGAAGAACAGTCAATGGCAGTCAATGGCCTGGAGAAAATCGCTGATTATCGGAATATTGTATTTTTATAGGACTGTTCTAGACATTTGTTTTATTATCAATCACTGACTATTGGAATGTTATATTTATATTGGATTCTTCTCGATTGTATATTATATCAGAAATCATTTCTTTCTTAGGTGGGCCCAATTGCAGTTACTTCAGCGAATCCGTCGGGTGAAGCGGATACAACCCACCACAACCAGGTCTACGCCAAGTTAGGAGATAAGGTGAGCGGTGGAGTCATGTGTTCCACCATTTACGCCATAGATGGACGGACGGATGGATAGTAAAGACATTTGTGATTTCAGGTTGATGGAGTCTTGTGTGATGGAGCGTCTCCTGAAAATATCGCTTCCACTGTGGTCAATTGCACCAAACTGGAATCTGGGGACATTGCTTTCTTCAGAGTCGGGATCGTCCCCAAGTCCCAGGTAAATGGGGATCTCAGAACACAGACACTCGTCTCTTGATTACTCCTCATTATGTCATGAGCTCAAAATATAAAGATAGAACTGGCTCAGTGGTCAGAATGTCTTCCTTGCAGCACTGGGGTCCTGGGTTTGAATCCTGGCCAGGACACTATCTGCATGGAGTTTGCATGTTCTCCCCTGTGTTTGTGTGGGTTTCCTCCAGACCCTGTGGTGTCACTTATGTCATGTGATAATGTAGAGGGCAGGGGTGGACTGACAACTCATGGGGCCCCCGGGCAATAGGGGATCATGGGGCCCCTGTGTCCTTGCCCAAACTAAAAAAAGCCTATGAAAAAGGTACCAGGAGCATCTCATGGGGCCCCCTACTGACCCCAGGCCCTCGGGCAGTGCCCGAGTTTCCAAATGGTCAGTCTGCCCCTGGTAGAGGGTGTCATAAGCTGTACAATAAATGTGTATGTAGTGTACAGTCCGTCTTCCTCTTCACGTTGGTGTCCTTCTAAGTTAGATGTATCCCTCATACATACCGGGGATGTTCTGAGTCCCTAGATGGGTGTAAATATCGGTGTTGGTCTCAGTTTCTCCCATGTATTGATAAGATTGTTATATTGTTGGATTAAAAAAAAACTAAATAAAATGAAAAGTTCTCAGAACCCCAACACTGGAGCTAAGGAAGGAGTGGTCCAATTATTAGCCCTAAACTCACGTAAATCCCAATCCAGTGACCTCTAACAGAGAAAAGAGACTCCTTCCCTATCCTCCTCTTCAGGCCGACATTTCCCAGCTCAACAATCTACAGACGTATCCCCTTTATTAATAGTCGGTTATATTTTCTATGTTTAGAAACACCTCCGGCATTTTTTTTTTTGAAGGCCTCTACAGAGCTGGCCGGAACTAGCTTCATGGTACTCTATTCCACGTGTTCACAGCTCTTACTGTAACAAAGCCTTTCCGTTTCCCTCTCTTCCTCCAAACTCAAAATGTAGAACCAACATTTTATTAGTTTTGGATGGAGTAGGGAAGGATTATCAGTTTATTGAAATGTTCCTGATTCTCTGGGTTCAGGTTTTGGAGATCTTAGGCCGTGTCCAAGAGAAGCACAAGACGGGTCACGTCAATGCCGCCTTCAGTCCTTCTACAGAAGATCTCACGGGACGGTCAATGGAACCCAATGGGAGGCCAGAAGAGAAAACCATTCATCAAGATGGCGGCTCACAATCACTGGTGTCACATGTCAATGGCGGCTTCACGATGGATGAAGAATGATGAGAACGATTTCATTTTGTATTTTTTGTATAATAAAGTGGATTCTATTGCTGGATTGTTGTGTAAATATAATATATATATATTTATGGCATTTTGTTTTAGATTAATAAATTATTCATTTTCATTTCTTTGTCCTTCATTTTCTTTTTATCATTCTTATTAAGCTGCTTGGCTATAGAGGTGAAGTAAATTGGGGGTGCAAGTTTATGTTTCCTGATCTCTATCAATGGCTACATTCAATCGTTCGATATCTGAAGGCGGAGTAAGATCCCTTCATTTAAGCCCAAGCAGACAAAAGCTTTTGTTTTTTTTTTTTTGTTTTTTTTTGCCTTTATTTCTAGTTTTTGGTGGAGTAGTGAAATGGATAGACCCCCCCCCCCCCTCCCGATCGGAATCCTACTGATTGCCAGAATGTGTGATGGGGGAGCGCTAGGCCTGAAGCAAGTAATGGAAGAGCCTAGGTGCCAAATTAAAGAGGCAGCTCTCTATTCACTGGGGTAAACTGGGGGGGTCCCCCAAATATTCTGAGGAATGTAAAAAAACAAGGAGAGCGCCACACTCTGATCAAATTCCAATAGTGCCCCATTGTTGGTATCAGGGGGAGGAATAGTGCCCCATCATTGGTGTCAGTGAGAAGAATAGTGCCCCATCATTGGTGTCAGTGGAAGGAATAGTGCCCCATCATTGGTGTCAGTGGGAGGAATAGTGCCCCATCATTGGTGTCAGTGGGAGGAATATTGCCCCATCGTTGGTGTCAGTGGGGGGAATAGTGCCCCATCATTGGTGTCAGTGGGAGGAATAGTGCCCCATCATTGGTATCAGTGGGAGGAATAGTGCCCCATCATTGGTATCAGTTGGAGGAATAGTGCCCCATCATTGGTGTCAGTGGGAGGAATAGTGCCCCATCATTGGTATCAGTGGGAGGAATAGTGCCCCATCATTGGTATCAGTTGGAGGAATAGTGCCCCATCATTGGTGTCAGTGGGAGGAATAGTGCCCCATCATTGGTATCAGTGGGAGGAATAGTGCCCCATCATTGGTGTCAGTGGGAGGAATAGTGCCCCATCATTGGTGTCAGTGGGAGGAATAGTGCCCCATCGTTGGTGTCAGTGGGAGGAATAGTGCCCCATCGTTGGTGTCAGTGGGAGGAATAGTGCCCCATCGTTGGTGTCAGTGGGAGGAATAGTGCCCCATCGTTGGTGTCAGTGGGAGGAATAGTGCCCCATCGTTGGTGTCAGTGGGGGGAATAGTGCCCCATCATTGGTGTCAGTGGGAGGAATAGTGCCCCATCGTTGGTGTCAGTGGGAGGAATAGTGCCCCATCATTGGTGTCAGTGGGAAGAATAGTGCCCCATCATTGGTGTCAGTGGGAGGAATAGTGCCCCATCATTGGTGTCAGTGAGAGGAATAGTGCCCCATCATTGGTGTCAGTTGGAAGAATAGTGCCCCATTCTTGATATCCGTTAGAAGAATAGTGCCCCATTGTTAGTATTAGGGGGAGGAATAGTGCCCCATTGTTGGTATCAGGGGGAGGCATAGTGCCCCATTGTTGGTATCAGAGGGAGGAATAGTGCCCCATTGTTGGCATCAGGGGGAGGCATAGTGCCCCATTGTTGGCATCAGGGGGAGGAATAGTGCCCCATTGTTGGCATCAGGGGGAGGAATGGTGTCCCATTGTTGGTATCAGGGGTAAAGGAATAGTGCCCTATTTTTTCATCAGGGGGAGGAATGGTGCCCCATTGTTGGTATCAGGGGGAGGATTAGTGCCCCATTGTTGGTATCAGGGGGAGGAATAGTGCCCCATTGTTGGTATTAGGGGGAAGAAAGGTGCCCCATTGTTAGTATCAGTGGGAGGAATAGTGCCCCATTGTTGGCATCAGGGGGAGGAATGGTGCCCCATTGTTGGCGTCAGCGGGAGGAATAGTGCCCCATTGTTGGTGTCAGGGGGAGGAATAGTGCCCCATTGTTGGTGTCAGGGGGAGGAATAGTGCCCCATTGTTGGCATCAGGGGGAGAAATAGTGCCCCATTGTTGGCATCGGGGAGGAATAGTGCCCCATTGTTAGTATCAGGGGGAGGAATAGTGCCCCATTGTTGGTATTAGGGGGAAGAATGGTGCCCCATTGTTAGTATCAGTGGGAGGAATAGTGCCCCATTGTTGGCATCAGGGGGAGGAATGGTGCCCCATTGTTGGCGTCAGCGGAAGGAATAGTGCCCCATTGTTGGTATCAGAGGGAGGAATAGTGCCCCATTGTTGGTGTCAGGGGGAGGAATAGTGCCCCATTGTTGGCATCAGGGGGAGAAATAGTGCCCCATTGTTGGCGTCAGGGGGAGGAAAAGTGCCCCATTGTTGGCGTCAGGGGGAGGAATAGTGCCCCATTGTTGGCGTCAGGGGGAGGAATAGTGCCCCATTGTTGGCGTCAGAGGGCAGAATAGTGCCCCATTGTTGGCGTCAGGGGGAGGAATAGTGCCCCATTGTTGGCGTCAGAGGGCAGAATAGTGCCCCATTGTTGGCGTCAGGGGGAGGAATAGTGCCCCATTGTTGGCATCAGGGGGAGGAATAGTGCCCCATTGTTGGCATCAGGGGGAGGAATGGTGTCCCATTGTTGGTATCAGGGGGAGGAATAGTGCCCCATTGTTGGTATCAGTTGGAAGAATACTGCCTTACATTGGCCAAGTCTTCTTCTGGTCATTGATGAGTGTGTGATCTCACATTGTCCAAGTCTTCTTCTGGTCATTAATGAGTGTGTGATCTCACATTGTCCAAGTCTTCTTCTGGTCATTAATGAGTGTGTGATCTTACATTGGCCAAGTCTTCTTCTGGTCATTAATGAGTGTGTGATCTCACATTGTCCAAGTCTTCTGGTCATTAATGAGTGTGTGATCTTACATTGGCCAAGTCTTCTTCTGGTCATTAATGAGTGTGTGGTCTTACATTGGCCAAGTCTTCTTCTGGTCATTAATGAGTGTGTGATCTCACATTGTCCAAGTCTTCTTCTGGTCATAAATGAGTGTGTGATCTCACATTGTCCAAGTCTTCTTCTGGTCATTAATGAGTGTGTGATCTCACATTGTCCAAGTCTTCTTCTGGTCATTAATGAGTGTGTGATCTCACATTGTCCAAGTCTTCTTCTGGTCATTAATGAGTGTGTGATCTCACATTGTCCAAGTCTTCTTCTGGTCATTAATGAGTGTGTGATCCTGTGTCAGAGCTCAAGGGCAGCTTTTTAATGATAAAAGGCGTAGCTTCTCTAATAATTGATCCTGTCTCTATATATTGTGATATGTTAGGTATTTATTCACGCAGATTTAAAAACTTACTCACAGGTCCACATGAAGAATATATAGAAGACATTTTGTTTATTCTCTCCAGGCCATATCCATAGATTTGGGGTTTTTGGTGGCTCATAGTAATTTCCTGTGTTAGGTGGCTTCTCCATGACCAGGTGCTGCAGAGTCTCAGAGCCGTTCTATGTGACAATGGAAGACGAATTACCTGGACTGAGTCATAGTTTTGAACTGTAAAATGTACTTTCCAGGAAGGCCTCCCTGATACGTTCAAAGTACTAATTATAGAATAGGAAATAGCAGCATGACACCAGCAGTTCTTACATAATTTTGTTTCATTTCCACATGGAGTCATCTGTCATGCTGTGTTTGGAAAGTATACTATTGGCACATTTGTGTTGGTTTCTCTACGTAATGCCAGAAAATTAAATTTTTGTTCTTCTTTTCTGTTGCTCGTGCACATGAAGCAGCAGGTGGGTGTTGGCTAATTACTGTATCTGACTTCTGGAGTTGTCCTCATAATATTACCTCATACATCCTTCTGTTACATGGAGAATGGACCAACAGGACACGTATCTCTACCAGACAAATAAATGTGAATGAGGAACATCGGGACTGAGCTTTCACCCAACAGTTCTGTACATTCCCAGGACATCCACTGCCAGCTCATTCTCCGCTCATAAATCCGACAGAGTTGCTTTATATCCTTTTTATATTTAGATATTTAGAAACAGTCTATGGATACAAATCAATCCAAGCCATCGTCCTGTACCACCATCCCTAAATATCTACATACTACACTTGGACCAAGAGGGACTCTGTAGGTCCTGAACTTCAATCCAACACGTTCCATCAATCAAAAGTCTTTATAATATTTTATATTTTCATGTGTTCATACCATTCATGTGTTCATACCGCTCATGTGTTCATACCGTTCATGTGTTCATACCACTCATGTGTTCATACCACTCATGTGTTCATACCACTCATGTGTTCATATCGCTCATGTGTTCATACCGTTCATGTGTTCATACCGTTCATGTGTTCATACCACTCATGTGTTCATACCACTCATGTGTTCATATCGCTCATGTGTTCATACCGTTCATGTGTTCATACCGTTCATGTGTTCATACCACTCATGTGTTCATACCACTCATGTGTTCATACCGCTCATGTGTTCATACCATTCTTGTATTCATATCGCTCATGTGTTCATACCATTCTTGTGTTCATACCGTTCATGTGTTCATACCACTCGTGTTCATACCGTTCATGTGTTCATACCACTCGTGTTCATACCGTTCTTGTGTTCATACCGTTCATATTTTCATACCGCTCATGTGTTCATACCGTTCTTGTGTCCATACCATTCATGTGTTCATACCGCTCTTCTGTTCATACCGTTCATGTGTTCATACCGTTCTTGTGTCCATACCATTCATGTGTTCATACCGCTCTTGTGTTCATACCGCTCTTGTGTTCATACCGTTCTTGTGTCCATACCATTCATGTGTTCATACCGCTCTTGTGTTCATACCGCTCTTGTGTTCATACCGTTCTTGTGTCCATACCATTCATGTGTTCATACCGCTCTTGTGTTCATACCGCTCATGTGTTCATACCGTTCATGTGTTCATACCATTCTTATGTCCATACCATTCATGTGTTCATACCGCTCTTGTGTTCATACCGTTCATGTGTTCATACCGTTCTTGTGTTCATACCGTTCATGTGTTCATACCTCTCTTGTGTTCATACCGCTCTTGTGTTCATACCGGTCATGTGTTCATACCGCTCTTGTGTTCATACCGCTCATGTGTTCATACCGTTCTTGTGTTCATACCGCTCTTGTGTTCATACCGCTCTTGTGTTCATACCGCTCATGTGTTCATACCGTTCTTGTGTCCATACCATTCATGTGTTCATACCGCTCTTGTGTTCATACCACTCATGTGTTCATACCTCTCATGTGTTCATACCGCTCATGTGTTCATACCGTTCATGTGTTCATACCATTCTTGTGTTCATACCGTTCATACCGCTCATGTGTTCATACCGTTCATGTGTTCATATATGCACAGACCCCAACACAGTCCTCCCAGCGCACCCCTTCAGTCTTCACCTATAGAATACATCCAGACACAGCATAATTGTGAGACAGATCCCTCCCGACACACCTATAGGAAAGCCATTCCCCTCCTCCCTTCCCTCCTGTCCCCTCCCCTGCGGTCTCTGAGGGTTGGCTGGACTCCAGACAGGCAGCTATGGCCCGGTGGTTGAGAACCATGCGTCTAATGTATGGAGCACAGCAGTGAGATAAGTTTCATATTCTGTGTTACAGCTATGATGGTTACAGTACAATAATCTTTACTAATAATAATACTTTGCAAGAAACACAAACTCTGCTGGGTACACCTGCACACTGTGGCACTATTTATCCAGTTGCTGGGGCCATCCTACTCTGGATGGCTTGGGACCACCATGAGTACAGACCAGCAACTGGAATGAATGGTGCTTCAGCATATGTGAGCTCCAGGCACAGAACCTGGCCAGGATGTCTGATCACCAAGGCTGTGCATCACTGGGTAGGGACACATGATGGAGAACTCACCACCAGGTTGGGAGGTATCTTAGTTTGCAAGGTACAATGAGGGCATTATATTTACTACATTTTTCCAGATTTTTCCCATGGCATTCATTCCTCTTCACATGACATATCTGATAGAATTTGGCATTTGTAATCTCCTGTGCTTACTGAAACTATCTCTAAATGAGTATATAATCTTACATTGGCCAAGTCTTCTGGTCATTAATGAGTGTGGGATCTTACATAGTCCAAGTCTTCTTCTGGCCATTAATGAGTGTGTGACCTTACATTGGCCAAGTCTTCTTCTGGTCATTAATGAGTGTGTGATCTCACATTGGCCAAGTCTTCTTCTGGTCATTAATGAGTGTGGGATCTCACATTGGCCAAGTCTTCTTCTGGTCATTAATGAGTGTGGGATCTTACATAGTCCAAGTCTTCTTCTGGCCATTAATGAGTGTGTGACCTTACATTGTCCAAGTCTTCTTCTGGTCATTAATGAGTGTGTGATCTTACATTGGCCAAGTCTTCTTCTGGTCATAAATGAGTGTGTGATCTCACATTGTCCAAGTCTTTTTCTGGTCATAAATGAGTGTGTGATCCTGTGTCAGAGCTCAAGGGCAGCTTTTTAATGATAAAAGATGTAGCCTCTCTAAGAAATGATCCTGTCTCTATATATTGTGATATGTTAGGTATTTATTCACACAGATTTGAAAAGTTACTGAGAGGTCCACATGAAGAATATATAGAAGACATTTTGTTTATTCTCTCCAGGCCATATCCATAGATTTGGGGTTTTTGGTGGCTCATAGTAATTTCCTGTGTTAGGTGGCTTCTCCATGACCAGGTGCTGCAGAGTCTCAAAGCCGTTCTATGTGACAATGGAAGACGAATTACCTGGAATGAGTCATAGTTTTGAAATGTAAAATGTTCTCTCCGGAAGGCATCCCTGATACGTTCCAAATACTAATTATAGAATAGGAAATAGCAGCATGACACCAGCAGTTCTTACATAATTTTCTGTTTCATTTCCGCATGGAGTCATCTGTTATGCTGTGTTTGGAAAGTATACTATTGGCACATTTGTGTTGGTTTCTCTAAGTAATACCAGGAAATTCAATTTTTGTTCTTCTTTTCTGTTGCTCGTGCACATGAAGCAGCAGGTGGGTGTTGGCTAATTATCTGACTTCTGGAGTTCTACTCATAATATTACCTCATACATCCTTCTGTTACATGGAGAATGGACCAACAGGACACGTATCTCTACCAGACAAATAAATGTGAATGAGGAACATCGGGACTGAGCTTTCACCCAATAGTGCTGTACATTCCCAGGACATCCACTGCCAGCTCATTCTCCGCTCATAAATCCGACAGAGGTGCTTTAAATCCTTTTTATACTTAGATATTTAGATACAGTCTATGGATACAAATCAATCCAAGCCATCGTCCTGTACCACCATCCCTAAATCCCTAAATATCTACATACTACACTTGGACCAAGAGGGACTTTGAAGGTCCTGAACTTCAATCCAACACGTTCCATCAATTAAAAGTCTTTATAATATTTTATAAAGGGATAAATGAGTTTAAAAACCAACATACACTTTATTATATCATGGCACATAACTCCTCCTAGACGTAACCCCCACTTCCTACCATTATATTATCACCTTCATGACACCATGTTAATAGGTCAGCTCTTGGTAATAATATCCAAACCATCACTTGTTGTACCCAATCAAGGTGTATGACACATCTGGATCTCCTTCAAAAAGGTACCGGAACCAGTCCACAATCCTAATAAAGGAGATGGAGTGCTGCAGCGACATTGTACTTGTCTAGTCCATCAGTTAGGAGCACGTGGTGGGAAGGCTTGAGGAACAAAAGTCTACACAGAGATTGGAGATTGCCAACACAGACATAGGAGATTGCCAATTTACATAATTAGATGTACAGTGCATCCAGAAAGTATTCCCAGCCAGGGGCGGACTGACCATTTGGAAACTCGAGCACTGGCCAAGGGCCTGGGGTCAGTAGGGGGCCCCATTACATGCCCCTGGTACCTTTTTCATAGGCTTTTTTGAGTTTGGGCAAGGACACAGGGGCCCCATGATCCCCTATTGCCCGGGGGCCCCATGAGTTGTCAGTCCGCCCCTGTTCCCAGCGCTTAACTTTTGCCACATTTTGTTATGTTACAGCCTTATTCAAAAATGGATTAAATTCATTTTTTTCCTCAACATTCTACAAACATAACCCCATAATGACCACATGAAAGAAGTTTGTTTTGAAATCTTTGCAATTTATAAAAAACGAAAAAAAACCCCATGTACATAAGTATTCCCAGCCTTTGCCATGACACTCAAAATTAAGCTTTGGTGCATGCTGTTCCCATGGATCATCCTTGAGATGTTTCCACATCTTGATTGGAGTCCACCTGTGGGACGTTCAGGAGATTGAAGTCCACCTGTGGGACATTCAGTGGATTGAAGTCCACCTGTGGGACATTCAGTGGATTGGGGTCCACCTGTAGGACATTCAGTGGATTGGACATGATTAGGAAAGGCATGCACCTGTCTATAGAAGGTCCCACAGGTAACAGTGCATGTCAGAGAACAAACCAAGCCATGAAGTCCAAGGAATTGTCCATAGACCTCCGAGACAGGATTGTATCAAGGCACAGATCTGGGGAAGGGTACATAAAAATTTCTGCAGCATTGAAGGTCCCAATGAGCACAGTGGTCTCCATCATCCGTAAATGGAAGAAGTTTGGAACCACCAGGAATCTTCCTAGCGTGGGCTGTCTGACAAAATGAGTAATCGAGGGAGAAGGGCCTTAGTCATGGAGGTAACCAAGCACCCGATGGTTACTCTGAAAGAGCTCCAACATTTCTCTGTGGAGAGAGGAGAACCTTCCAGAAGAACAACCATCTCTGCAGCACTCCACCAATCAGGCCTGTATGGTATAGAGTGGCCAGACGGAAGCCACTCCTCAGTAAAAGGCAAATGGAAGCCCGCCTGGAGTTTGCCAAAAGGCACCTGAGGGACTCTCAGACCATGAGAAACAAAACTCTCTGCTCTGATGAAACAAAGATTGAAATCTTTGGCCTGAATGCCAAGCATCATGTCTGGAGGAAACCAAGCACCGCCCACCACCTGGCCAATACCATCCCTACAGTGAAGCATGGTGGTGGCACCATCATGCTGTGGGGATGTTTTTCAGCGGCAGGAACTGGGAGACTAATCAGGATGGAGGAAAGATGAATGCAGCAATGTACAGAGTCATCCTTGATTGAAAACCTGTTCCAAAGCACTCTGGACCTCAGACTGGGGCGACGGTTCATCTTTCAACAGGACAACGACCCTAAGCACACAGCCCACCTAACAAGGGAGTGGCTACGGGCCAACGATGGGAATGTCCTGGAGTGGCCCAGCCAGAGCCCAGACTTGAACCCAATTGAACATCTCTGGAGAGATCTGAAAATGGCTGTCCACCGACACTCCCCATCCAACGTGATGGAGCTTGAGAGGTCCTGCAAAGAAGAATGGGAGAAATCGCCCAAAAATAGGTGTGCCGAGCTTGCAGCATCATACTCAGAACGACTCGAGGCTGGAATGGGGGCTAAAGGGGCTTCACAAAGTATGGAGCAAAGGCTGGGAATACTTATGTACATGGGGGGGGGCTGGGAATACTTATGTACATGGGGGGGGGCTGGGAATACTTATGTACATGGGGGGGGCTGGGAATACTTATGTACATGGGGGGGGGGGGGCTGGGAATACTTATGTACATGGGTTTTTTTTTTTTGTTTTTTTTTTTTTAATAAACTGCAAAGATTTCAAAACGAACTTCTTTCATGTTGCCATTATGGGGTATTTTATGTAGAATGTTGGGAAAAAAATGAATTTAATCCATCTTGGAATAAGGACGTAACATGACAAAATGTGGCAAAAGGTAAGTCCTGGGGATACTTTCTGGACGCTCCGTATATTACAGATAAGAGTCCATTCTGGAAGGATGGCTCGGAAATGGCACCGGATATTGTTAATCTCGGGGAATCTGCACCCTACACCCTCTAAATATAGGGAGAAAACGTCAAGTTTTTTTAAAGCAACTTTAGCCAGAGCCGCTCAGTGAGTGAAATACGGAGTTAACACTTTTGCCGGATTTTGTTGAAGTGAAAATCAGTCATTTCAAGGAAAATCGTTGTTGCCAAAATCCCTCGTCTCACCCCTCATTATGGCCATTTCTGTGATATTCATGTGAATTGTGGTAACGGCAGAGAACATGATGAAGTGGCCTCCATTGGGGATGGGCCAATCAATTTCCATGAGTCAGTGTGCCGGGTCGATCTGGAGTTAGCCAGAACCTGCGCCATGGTTCTATATGAGTAATGGCCATACACAAAGGATGAACCTTCCGTGTGACCTGAAGAGCAAATAATGAGAGGAGGGGTTTTATCGGATTTATTTCTCAGCTTTTTCCTTGTTCCTTAACCTGAAATAATATACATGACTGTTTCTTAATAATCAGTTCTGGGAGAAGGTCCTTCTCCACCCATCCTGAAGGTGCCAACGTGCTCCACCCCCACCACTGGTGTATTTCCAAGGTAAGGGAAGAAAGAGAGCACATAGGGAGGTAAAATGTAATAATACATTGATTTTCATGCAGGGTGTGGTCCTTTAACCCTTCCAGCCCTCAGAGGAACCGGAGTCTCTAAGAGGTAAAGCAATGGTAAATCTTGGACCTCTGTTGGCAGACGGATCGGGGCTGTGCCCATATTCCGGTGGGGGAACGTTATCACAGCCTACTCATTCTGAATGGACGGCCAATCCCCCCACATGGCTAAATCTTGGACCTCTGTAGGCAGACGGATCGGGGCTGTGCCCATATTCCGGTGGGGGAACGTTATCACAGCCTACTCATTCTGAATGGATGGCCAACCCCCCCACATGGCTAAATCTTGGACCTCTGTAGGCAGACAGATCGGGGCTGTGCCCATATTCTGGTGGGGGAACGTTATCACAGCCTACTCATTCTGAATGGATGGCCAACCCCCCCACATGGCTAAATCTTGGACCTCTGCAGGCAGACGGATCGGAGCTGTGCCCATATTCTGGTGAGGGAACGTTATCACAGCCTACTCATTCTGAATAGACCGCCAATCCCCCCAACATGGCTAAATCTTGGACCTCTGTAGGCAGACGGATCGGGGCTGTGCCCATATTCTGGTGGGGGAACGTTGTCACAGCCTACTCATTCTGAATGGATGGCCAATCCCCCCACATGGCTAAATCTTGGACCTCTGCAGTAAAACAGCCGTGTGATGCTTCGTGTGTCTGAGGAAAGACCATGCCAACGTGCCGCCAAGAAAAATACCTTCTATAGAAAAAGGATTTCCAAGTAGTCAAAATCAACAATTGCTGAAGTTGCACCCATCATAAAAAGCCCCCGTCATGCCAAAGTGCCCTCCATAAAAATACCCATCATGCCAAAGTACCCTCCATAAAAAGTACCCGTCATGCCAAAGTGCCCTCCATAAAAAGTACCTGTCATGCCAAAGTGCCCTTCATAAAAAGTACCCGTCATGCCAAAGTACCCTCCATAAAAAGTACCCGTCATGCCAAAGTGCCCTCCATAAAAAGTACCCGTCATGCCAAAGTACCCTCCATAAAAAGTACCCGTCATGCTAAAGTGCCCTCCATAAAAAGCATCCATCATGCCAAAGTGCCCTCCATAAAAAGTACCCGTAGTCCATCTATGGTGTGTGATTGGTCGGACCTCTAGTCCATCTATGGTGCGTGATTGGTCGGACCTCTAGTCCATCTATGGTCTGTGATTGGTCGGAGCTCTAGTCCATCTATGGTGTGTGATTGGTCAGACCTCTAGTCCATCTATGGTGTGTGATTGGTCGGACCTCTAGTCCATCTATGGTGTGTGATTGGTCAGACCTCTAGTCCATCTATGGTGTGTGATTGGTCGGACCTCTAGTCCATCTATGGTGTGTGATTGGTCGGACCTCTAGTCCATCTATGGTGTGTGATTGGTCGGACCTCTAGTCCATCTATGGTGTGTGATTGGTCGGACCTCTAGTCCATCTATGGTGTGTGATTGGTCAGACCTCTAGTCCATCTATGGTGTGTGATTGGTCAGACCTCTAGTCCATCAATGGTGTGTGATTGGTCGGAGCTCTAGTCCATCTATGGTGTGTGATTGGTCGGAGCTCTAGTCCATCTATGGTGTGTGATTGGTCGGACCTCTAGTCCATCTATGGTGTGTGATTGGTCGGAGCTCTAGTCCATCTATGGTGTGTGATTGGTCGGACCTCTAGTCCATCTATGGTGTGTGATTGGTTGGAGCTCTAATCTCGGTATGTTGTGTGATCCTAGCTAGGCCTCGTTCATACATGACATACTACAGTGTACACCCATACAGGGCCGTGTTTTCCCCCACAGGGAAGGTACAGGTGTTCCATGCCACGCTGTGCAGGAGGTCCCATGCATGTCAGGAGGGGCGCAGTGGCTGCATGGAGATGGCCTCCATGTGGGTTCCGGTCCCCAGACGCAGCCGGTGAACATTGTGGATTGAAGGTCATTTCTCTGTTTTCCCAGATAAAAGCCTCTTCTCAGCCCGAGTTGTCTCTATGAAAGATGTTGGTCACCGTCCACCATGGAGAACCCCTAACCCCTGATGAAGGGGAGACACCGGAACCCCGGAATAGCTGAACACATTGCCATGGTCTAATGGACATCTTTGATTGAGAACCATCTGTCCATTCTCTCCTTTATTAGGCTCCCCCCTGGATTGAGGTCGGGGTTCCCCTTTCCTCTGGGCCACCACTTCTGTGTACGTGAGCCATCTCTGGGCATCTCTGGCCGTCTCTGGCCGTCTATGGGCATCTCTGGCCGTCTATGGCCGTCTCTGGGCGTCTATGGCCGACTCTGGCCGTCTATGGGCATCTCTGGCTGTCTCTGGCTGTCTCTGGGCATCTCTGGCCGTCTCTGGCCGTCTATGGGCGTCTCTGGCCGTCTATGGGCGTCTCTGGCCGTCTCTGGCTGTCTCTGGGCGTCTCTGGCCGTTTATGGGTGTCTCTGGCCTTCTATTGGTGTCTCTGGCCTTCTATTGGCATCTCTGGCCATCTATGGGCGTCTCTGGCTGTCTCTGGGTGTCTCTGGCCATCTATGGCCATCTCTGGCCGTCTATGGGCGTCTCTGGCCGTCTATGGGCGTCTCTGGCCGTCTATGGCCGTCTCTGGCCATCTATGGGTGTCTCTGGCCATCTATGGGCGTCTCTGGCCGTCTCTGGCTGTCTCTGGCCGTCTATGGCTGTCTCTGGCCGTCTATGGCTGTCTCTGGCCTTCTATTGGAGTCTCTGGCCGTCTATGGGCGTCTCTGGCCGTCTATGGCCGTCTCTGGGTGTCTCTGGCCGTCTATGGGTGTCTCTGGCCGTCTATGGGCATCTCTGGCTGTCTATGGCCGTCTATGGCCGTCTATGGCCGTCTCTGGCTGTCTATGGCCGTCTCTGGCCGTCTCTGGCCGTCTCTGGCTGTCTATGGCCGTCTCTGGCCGTCTCTGGCCGTCTCTGGCCGTCTATGGCTGTCTATGGCCGTCTCTGGGACTTTCCTGGATTCTTTTCTTCTTCCTGAAACATTGAAACTGGCCATGCTGACCTGAATATTGTGAATATCCCCTCCTCCCCCACCCAGGTAACAATACCTGATATCCCAGGATCCCTCACCCCATCATCACAATGTGAAGGAGGTCCCTGAGATGACAGAGGGAACCTGAGTGTGGGAATTGTGCCAGAATCCCCGGCGGGGGTAACCCAATCCACGTCTCTCAGGTGTGGGGTCATGTGTGTTTGTGGTGATTCTATTCTATATATATCTGTGTTATCTCTGCCATTATATTGCTGCAATTACAAGGAAGCTGAACGACCCGACGAGGCAGATAATCGTCACAACGACTTCCTGGCTGAACATGGAGGAAGAGAGCAAAAGGAAAATCCAGAAGAGGCTCAATAATACAAATCTTTAATAACCCGATTATGTAGAATCCCGAGACGTCTACATGTACCGTGTCATCCATGACTCTATTACCACCTACAGGCTCCATGTACCGTGTCATCCATGACTCCGTTACCACCTACAGGCTCCATGTACCGTGTCATCCATGACTCTATTACCACCTACAGGCTCCATGTACCGTGTCATCCATGACTCCATTACCACCTACAGGCTCCATGTACAGTGTCATCCATGGCTCTATTACCACCTACAGGCTCCATGTACCGTGTCATCCATGACTCTATTACCACCTACAGGCTCCATGTACCGTGTCATCCATGACTCTATTACCACCTACAGGCTCCATGTACCGTGTCATCCATGACTCTGTTACCACCTACAGGCTCCATATACCGTGTCATCCATGGCTCGGTTACCACCTACAGACTCCATGTACCGTGTCATCCATGACTCTATTACCACCTACAGACTCCATGTACCGTGTCATCCATGACTCTATTACCACCTACAGGCTCCATGTACCGTGTCATCCATGACTCTATTACCACCTACAGGCTCCATGTACCGCGTCATCCATGACTCTATTACCACCTACAGACTCCATGTACCGCGTCATCCATGACTCTATTACCACCTACAGGCTCCATGTACCGCGTCATCCATGACTTTATTACCACCTACAGGCTCCATGTACCGCGTCATCCATGACTCTATTACCACCTACAGGCTCCATGTACCGTGTCATCCATGACTCCGTTACCACATACAGACTCCATGTACCGTGTCATCCATGACTCTATTACCACCTACAGACCTCTAGTCCATCAATGGTGTGTGATTGGTCGGAGCTCTAGTCCATCTATGGTGTGTGTGATTGGTCGGAGCTCTAGTCCATCTATGGTGTGTGATTGCTCAGAGCTCTAGTCCATCTATGGTGTGTGATTGGTCAGACCTCTAGTCCATCTATGGTGTGTGATTGGTCGGAGCTCTAGTCCATCAATGGTGTGTGATTGGTCGGACCTCTAGTCCATCTATGGTGTGTGATTGGTCGGACCTCTAGTCCATCTATGGTGTGTGATTGGTCAGACCTCTAGTCCATCTATGGTGTGTGATTGGTCGGACCTCTAGTCCATCTATGGTGTGTGATTGGTCAGACCTCTAGTCCATCTATGGTGTGTGATTGGTCAGACCTCTAGTCCATCTATGGTGTGTGATTGGTCGGACCTCTAGTCCATCTATGGTGTGTGATTGGTTGGAGCTCTAATCTCGGTATGTTGTGTGATCCTAGCTAGGCCTCGTTCATACATGACATACTACAGTGTACACCCATACAGGGCCGTGTTTTCCCCCACAGGGAAGGTACAGGTGTTCCATGCCACCCTGTGCAGGAGGTCCCATGCATGTCAGGAGGGGCGCAGTGGCTGCACGGAGATGGCCTCCATGTGGGTTCCGGTCCCCAGACGCAGCCGGTGAACATTGTGGATTGAAGATCATTTCTCTGTTTTCCCAGATAAAAGCCTCTTCTCAGCCCGAGTTGTCTCTATGAAAGATGTTAGTCACCGTCCACCATGGAGAACACCTAACCCCTGATGAAGGGGAGACACCGGAACCCCGGAATAGCTGAACACATTGCCATGGTCTAATGAACATCTTTGATTGAGAACCATCTGTCCATTCCCTCCTTTATTAGGCTCCCCCCTGGATTGAGGTCGGGGTTCCCCTTTCCTCTGGGCCACCACTTCTGTGTACGTGAGCCATCTCTGGGCATCTCTGGCCGTCTCTGGCCGTCTATGGGCATCTCTGGCCGTCTATGGCCGTCTCTGGGCGTCTATGGCCGACTCTGGCCGTCTATGGGCATCTCTGGCCGTCTCTGGCCGTCTCTGGGCATCTGTGGCCGTCTCTGGCCGTCTCTGGGTGTCTATGGCCGTCTATTGGCATCTCTGGCCGTCTATGGGCGTCTCTGGCCGTCTATGGCCATCTCTGAGTGTCTCTGGCCATCTATGGGTGTCTCTGGCCGTCTATGGGCGTCTCTGGCCGTCTCTGGCCGTCTATGGGCGTCTCTGGCCATCTCTGGCCATCTATGGGCGTCTATGGGCATCTCTGGCCGTCTATGGCTGTCTATGGGTGTCTCTGGCCGTCTATGAGCGTCTCTGGCCATCTCTGGCCGTCTCTGGCCGTCTATGGGCGTCTCTGGCCGTCTATGGGCGTCTCTGGCCGTCTATGGCCATCTATGGGTGTCTCTGGCCATCTATGGCCGTCTATGGGTGTCTCTGGCCATCTATGGCCGTCTATGGCCGACTCTGGCTGTCTATGGCCGTCTATGGGTGTCTCTGGCCATCTCTGGCTGTCTATGGCCGTCTATGGGCGTCTCTGGCCGTCTTTGGGCATCTCTGGCTGTCTCTGGCCGTCTCTGGCTGTCTATGGCCGTCTCTGGCTGTCTATGGCCGTCTATGGCCGTCTATGGCCGTCTATGGCCGTCTATGGCCGTCTATGGCCGTCTATGGCCGTCTATGGCCGTCTATGGCCGTCTATGGGCGTCTCTGGCCGTCTCTGGCCATCTATGGGCATCTCTGGCCGTCTATGGCCGTCTCTGGGCGTCTATGGCTGACTCTGGCCGTCTATGGGCATCTCTGGCCGTCTCTGGCCGTCTCTGGGCATCTGTGGCCGTCTCTGGCCGTCTCTGGGCGTCTCTGGCCGTCTCTGGGTGTCTATGGCCGTCTATTGGCATCTCTGGCCGTCTATGGGCGTCTCTGGCCGTCTATGGCCATCTCTGAGTGTCTCTGGCCATCTATGGGTGTCTCTGGCCGTCTATGGGCGTCTCTGGCCGTCTATGGGCGTCTCTGGCCATCTATGGGCGTCTATGGGCATCTCTGGCCGTCTATGGCTGTCTATGGGTGTCTCTGGCCGTCTATGAGCGTCTCTGGCCATCTCTGGCCGTCTCTGGCCGTCTATGGGCGTCTCTGGCCGTCTATGGGCGTCTCTGGCCGTCTATGGCCATCTATGGGTGTCTCTGGCCATCTATGGCCGTCTATGGGTGTCTCTGGCCATCTATGGCCGTCTATGGCCGTCTATGGGTGTCTCTGGCCATCTCTGGCTGTCTATGGCCGTCTATGGGCGTCTCTGGCCGTCTCTGGCTGTCTTTGGGCATCTCTGGCCGTCTCTGGCCGTCTCTGGCTGTCTATGGCCGTCTCTGGCTGTCTATGGCCTTCTATGGCCGTCTATGGCCGTCTATGGGCGTCTATGGGCGTCTATGGGCGTCTCTGGCCGTCTCTGGCCGTCTCTGGCCGTCTATGGGCGTCTCTGGCCGTCTATGGCCGTCTATGGCCGTCTATGGCTGTCTCTGGCCGTCTATGGGCATCTCTGGCTGTCTATGGCCGTCTATGGCTGTCTATGGCTGTTTATGGCCGTCTCTGGGACTTTCCTGGATTCTTTTCTTCTTCCTGAAACATTGAAACTGGCCATGCTGACCTGAATATTGTGAATATCCCCTCCTCCCCCACCCAGGTAACAATACCTGATATCCCAGAATCCCTCACCCCATCATCACAATGTGAAGGAGGTCCCTGAGATGACAGAGGGAACCTGAGTGTGGGAATTGTGCCAGAATCCCCGGCGGGGGAAACCCAATCCACGTCTCTCAGGTGTGGGTCATGTGGTTTGTGTTGAACCCGCGCTGATTCTATATATATCTGTGTTATCTCTGCCATTATATTGCTGCAATTACAAGGAAGCTGAACGACCCGACGAGGCAGATAATCGTCACAACGACTTCTTGGCTGAACATGGAGGAAGAGAGCAAAAGGAAAATCCAGAAGAGGCTCAATAATACAAATCTTTATTAACCCGACCGTGTGCAATCCCGAGACGTCTACATGTACCGTGTCATCCATGACTCCATTACCACCTACAGGCTCCATGTGCCGTGTCATCCATGACTCTGTTACCACCTACAGACTCCATGTACCGTGTCATCCATGACTCTGTTACCACCTACAGGCTCCATGTACCGTGTCATCCATGGCTCGGTTACCACCTACAGGCTCCATGTACCGCGTCATCCATGACTCTATTACCACCTACAGGCTCCATGTACCGCGTCATCCATGACTCTATTACCACCTACAGGCTCCATGTACCGCGTCATCCATGACTCTATTACCACCTACAGGCTCCATGTACCGCGTCATCCATGACTCTATTACCACCTACAGGCTCCATGTACCGCGTCATCCATGACTCTATTACCACCTACAGGCTCCATGTACAGTGTCATCCATGGCTCTATTACCACCTACAGGCTCCATGTGCCGTGTCATCCATGACTCTGTTACCACCTACAGGCTCCATGTACCGTGTCATCCATGACTCTATTACCACCTACAGGCTCCATGTACCGTGTCATCCATGACTCTGTTACCACCTACAGGCTCCATGTACCGTGTCATCCATGACTATATTACCACCTACAGGCTCCATGTACCGTGTCATCCATGACACTGTTACCACCTACAGGCTCCATGTACCGTGTCATCCATGACTCTATTACCACCTACAGGCTCCATGTACCGTGTCATCCATGGCTCGGTTACCACCTACAGGCTCCATGTACCGCGTCATCCATGACTCTATTACCACCTACAGGCTCCATGTACCGCGTCATCCATGACTCTATTACCACCTACAGGCTCCATGTACCGCGTCATCCATGACTCTATTACCACCTACAGGCTCCATGTACCGCGTCATCCATGACTCTATTACCACCTACAGGCTCCATGTACCGCGTCATCCATGACTCTATTACCACCTACAGGCTCCATGTACCGTGTCATCCATGACTCTATTACCACCTACAGGCTCCATGTACCGTGTCATCCATGACTCTATTACCACCTACAGACTCCATGTACCGTGTCATCCATGACTCTATTACCACCTACAAGCTCCATGTACCGTGTCATCCATGACTCTATTACCACCTACAGGCTCCATGTACCGTGTCATCCATGACTCTATTACCACCTACAGGCTCCATGTACAGTGTCATCCATGGCTCTATTACCACCTACAGGCTCCATGTGCCGTGTCATCCATGACTCTGTTACCACCTACAGGCTCCATGTACCGTGTCATCCATGACTCTATTACCACCTACAGGCTCCATGTACCGTGTCATCCATGACTCTATTACCACCTACAGGCTCCATGTACAGTGTCATCCATGGCTCTATTACCACCTACAGGCTCCATGTACCGTGTCATCCATGACTCTATTACCACCTACAGGCTCCATGTACCGTGTCATCCATGACTCTGTTACCACCTACAGGCTCCATGTACCGCGTCATCCATGACTCTATTACCACCTAAAGGCTCCATGTACCGTGTCATCCATGGCTCGGTTACCACCTACAGACTCCATGTACCGTGTCATCCATGACTCTGTTACCACCTACAGGCTCCATGTACCGTGTCATCAATGACTCTATTACCACCTACAGACTCCATGTACCGTGTCATCCATGACTCTATTACCACCTACAGACTCCATGTACCGTGTCATCAATGACTCTATTACCACCTACAGACTCCATGTACCGTGTCATCCATGACTCTATTACCACCTACAGACCTCTAGTCCATCAATGGTGTGTGATTGGTCGGAGCTCTAGTCCATCTATGGTGTGTGATTGGTCGGACCTCTAGTCCATCTATGGTGTGTGATTGGTCGGACCTCTAGTCCATCTATGGTGTGTGATTGGTCGGAGCTCTAGTCCATCTATGGTGTGTGATTGGTCGGAGCTCTAGTCCATCTATGGTGTGTGATTGGTCAGACCTCTAGTCCATCTATGGTGTATGATTGGTCAGACCTCTAGTCCATCTATGGTGTGTGATTGGTCAGACCTCTAGTCCATCTATGGTGTGTGATTGGTCGGAGCTCTAGTCCATCTATGGTGTGTGATTGGTCGGAGCTCTAGTCCATCTATGGTGTGTGATTGGTCAGACCTCTAGTCCATCTATGGTGTATGATTGGTCAGACCTCTAGTCCATCTATGGTGTGTGATTGGTCGGACCTCTAGTCCATCTATGGTGTGTGATTGGTCGGACCTCTAGTCCATCTATGGTGTGTGATTGGTCGGAGCTCTAGTCCATCTATGGTGTGTGATTGGTCGGAGCTCTAGTCCATCTATGGTGTGTGATTGGTCAGACCTCTAGTCCATCTATGGTGTGTGATTGGTCGGAGCTCTAGTCCATCTATGGTGTGTGATTGGTCGGAGCTCTAGTCCATCTATGGTGTGTGATTGGTCGGACCTCTAGTCCATCTATGGTGTGTGATTGGTCGGACCTCTAGTCCATCTATGGTGTGTGATTGGTCGGACCTCTAGTCCATCTATGGTGTGTGATTGGTCGGAGCTCTAGTCCATCTATGGTGTGTGATTGGTCAGACCTCTAGTCCATCTATGGTGTATGATTGGTCAGACCTCTAGTCCATCTATGGTGTGTGATTGGTCGGAGCTCTAGTCCATCTATGGTGTGTGATTGGTCAGACCTCTAGTCCATCTATGGTGTGTGATTGGTCGGAGCTCTAGTCCATTTATGGTGTGTGATTGGTTGGAGCTCTAATCTCGGTATGTTGTGTGATCCTAGCTAGGCCTCGTTCATACATGACATACTACAGTGTACACCCATACAGGGCCGTGTTTTCCCCCACAGGGAGGGTACAGGTGTTCCATGCCACCCTGTGCAGGAGGTCTCATGCATGTCAGGAGGGGCGCAGTGGCTGCACGGAGATGGCCTCCATGTGGGTTCCGGTCCCCAGACGCAGCCGGTGAACATTGTGGACTGAAGGTCATTTCTCTGTTTTCCCAGATAAAAGCCTCTTCTCAGCCCGAGTTGTCTCTATGAAAGATGTTGGTCACCGTCCACCATGGAGAACCCCTAACCCCTGATGAAGGGGAGACACCGGAACCCCGGAATAGCTGAACACATTGCCATGGTCTAATGAACATCTTTGATTGAGAACCATCTGTCCATTCCCTCCTTTATTAGGCTCCCCCCTGGATTGAGGTCGGGGTTCCCCTTTCCTCTGGGCCACCACTTCTGTGTACGTAAGCCATCTCTGGGCATCTCTGGCCGTCTCTGGCCGTCTATGGGCATCTCTGGCCGTCTATGGCCGTCTCTGGGCGTCTATGGCCGACTCTGGCCGTCTATGGGCATCTCTGGCCGTCTCTGGCCGTCTCTGGGCATCTGTGGCCGTCTCTGGCCGTCTCTGGCCGTCTCTGGGTGTCTATGGCCGTCTATTGGCGTCTCTGGCCATCTATGGGCGTCTCTGGCCGTCTATGGCCATCTCTGAGTGTCTCTGGCCATCTATGGGTGTCTCTGGCCGTCTATGGGCGTCTCTGGCCGTCTCTGGCCGTCTATGGGCGTCTCTGGCCGTCTCTGGCCATCTATGGACGTCTATGGGCATCTCTGGCCATCTATGGCTGTCTATGGGTGTCTCTGGCCGTCTATGAGCGTCTCTGGCCATCTCTGGCCGTCTCTGGCCGTCTCTGGCCGTCTGTGGGCGTCTCTGGCCGTCTATGGGCGTCTCTGGCCGTCTATGGCCATCTATGGGTGTCTCTGGCCATCTATGGCCGTCTATGGGTGTCTCTGGCCATCTATGGCCGTCTATGGCCGACTCTGGCCGTCTATGGCCGTCTATGGGTGTCTCTGGCCATCTCTGGCTGTCTATGGCCGTCTATGGGCGTCTCTGGCCGTCTCTGGCTGTCTATGGCCGTCTTTGGGCATCTCTGGCCGTCTCTGGCCGTCTCTGGCTGTCTATGGCCGTCTCTGGCTGTCTATGGCCGTCTATGGCCGTCTCTGGCCGTCTATGGGCGTCTCTGGCCGTCTCTGGCCGTCTATGGGCGTCTCTGGCCGTCTATGGCCGTCTATGGGCGTCTCTGGCTGTCTATGGCCGTCTATGGGCGTCTATGGGCGTCTCTGGCCGTCTATGGCCGTCTATGGGCATCTCTGGCTGTCTATGGCCGTCTCTGGCCGTCTCTGGCCGTCTATGGCTGTCTATGGCCGTCTATGGCTGTCTATGGCCGTCTATGGGCGTCTCTGGCCGTCTATGGCCGTCTATGGGCATCTCTGGCCGTCTATGGGCGTCTCTGGCCGTCTATGGCTGTCTATGGCTGTCTATGGCCGTCTCTGGGACTTTCCTGGATTCTTTTCTTCTTCCTGAAACCTTGAAACTGGCCATGCTGACCTGAATATTGTGACTATCCCCTCCTCCCCCACCCAGGTAACAATACCTGATATCCCAGGATCCCTCACCCCATCATCACAATGTGAAGGAGGTCCCTGAGATGACAGAGGGAACCTGAGTGTGGGAATTGTGCCAGAATCCCCGGCGGGGGAAACCCAATCCACGTCTCTCAGGTGTGGGGTCATGTGGTTTGTGGTGATTCTATTCTATATATATCTGTGTTATCTCTGCCATTATATTGCTGCAATTACAAGGAAGCTGAACGACCCGACGAGGCAGATAATCGTCACAACGACTTCTTGGCTGAACATGGAGGAAGAGAGCAAAAGGAAAATCCAGAAGAGGCTCAATAATACAAATCTTTATTAACCCGACCGTGTGCAATCCCGAGACGTCTACATGTACCGTGTCATCCATGACTCCATTACCACCTACAGGCTCCATGTACCGTGTCATCCATGACTCTATTACCACCTACAGGCTCCATGTACCGTGTCATCCATGACTTTATTACCACCTACAGGCTCCATGTACCGTGTCATCCATGACTTTATTACCACCTACAGGCTCCATGTACAGTGTCATCCATGACTTTATTACCACCTACAGGCTCCATGTACCGTGTCATCCATGACTCTATTACCACCTACAGGCTCCATGTACCGTGTCATCCATGACACTGTTACCACCTACAGGCTCCATGTACCGTGTCATCCATGACTCCATTACCACCTACAGGCTCCATGTACCGTGTCATCCATGACTCTATTACCACCTACAGACTCCATGTACCGCGTCATCCATGACTTTATTACCACCTACAGGCTCCATGTACCGCGCCATCCATGACTCTATTACCACCTACAGGCTCCATGTACCGCGTCATCCATGACTCTATTACCACCTACAGGCTCCATGTACCGTGTCATCCATGACTCTATTACCACCTACAGGCTCCATGTACAGTGTCATCCATGGCTCTATTACCACCTACAGGCTCCATGTGCCGTGTCATCCATGACTCTGTTACCACCTACAGGCTCCATGTACCGTGTCATCCATGACTCTGTTACCACCTACAGGCTCCATGTACCGCGTCATCCATGACTCTATTACCACCTACAGGCTCCATGTACCGTGTCATCCATGACTTTATTACCACCTACAGGCTCCATGTACAGTGTCATCCATGACTTTATTACCACCTACAGGCTCCATGTACCGTGTCATCCATGACTCTATTACCACCTACAGGCTCCATGTACCGTGTCATCCATGACACTGTTACCACCTACAGGCTCCATGTACCGTGTCATCCATGACTCCATTACCACCTACAGGCTCCATGTACCGTGTCATCCATGACTCTATTACCACCTACAGACTCCATGTACCGCGTCATCCATGACTTTATTACCACCTACAGGCTCCATGTACCGCGCCATCCATGACTCTATTACCACCTACAGGCTCCATGTACCGCGTCATCCATGACTCTATTACCACCTACAGGCTCCATGTGCCGTGTCATCCATGACTCTGTTACCACCTACAGGCTCCATGTACCGTGTCATCCATGACTCTGTTACCACCTACAGGCTCCATGTACCGTGTCATCCATGACTCTATTACCACCTACAGGCTCCATGTACCGTGTCATCCATGACTCTTTTACCACCTACAGGCTCCATGTACCGTGTCATCCATGACTCTGTTACCACCTACAGGCTCCATGTACCGCGTCATCCATGACTCTATTACCACCTACAGGCTCCATGTACCGTGTCATCCATGACTCTGTTACCACCTACAAACTCCATGTACCGTGTCATCCATGACTCTATTACCACCTACAGGCTCCATGTACCGTGTCATCCATGGCTCGGTTACCACCTACAGACTCCATGTACCGTGTCATCCATGACTCTGTTACCACCTACAGACTCCATGTACCGTGTCATCCATGACTCTATTACCACCTACAGACTCCATGTACCGTGTCATCCATGACTCTATTACCACCTACAGACTCCATGTACCGTGTCATCCATGACTCTATTACCACCTACAGACTCCATGTACCGTGTCATCAATGACTCTATTACCACCTACAGGCTCCATGTACCGCGTCATCCATGACTCAATTACCACCTACAGACTCCATGTACCGTGTCATCTATGACTCTATTACCACCTACAGACTCCATGTACCGTGTCATCCATGACTCAATTACCACCTACAGACTCCATGTACCGTGTCATCCATGACTCTATTACCACCTACAGGCTCCATGTACCGCGTCATCCATGACTCTATTACCACCTACAGGCTCCATGTACAGTGTCATCCATGGCTCTATTACCACCTACAGGCTCCATGTGCCGTGTCATCCATGACTCTGTTACCACCTACAGGCTCCATGTACCGTGTCATCCATGACTCTATTACCACCTACAGGCTCCATGTACCGTGTCATCCATGACTCTGTTACCACCTACAGGCTCCATGTACCGCGTCATCCATGACTCTATTACCACCTACAGGCTCCATGTACCGTGTCATCCATGGCTCGGTTACCACCTACAGACTCCATGTACCGTGTCATCCATGACTCTGTTACCACCTACAGGCTCCATGTACCGTGTCATCCATGACTCTATTACCACCTACAGACTCCATGTACCGTGTCATCCATGACTCTATTACCACCTACAGACTCCATGTACCGTGTCATCCATGACTCTATTACCACCTACAGACTCCATGTACCGTGTCATCAATGACTCTATTACCACCTACAGGCTCCATGTACCGCGTCATCCATGACTCAATTACCACCTACAGACTCCATGTACCGTGTCATCTATGACTCTATTACCACCTACAGGCTCCATGTACCGCGTCATCCATGACTCTATTACCACCTACAGGCTCCATGTACCGCGTCATCCATGACTCTATTACCACCTACAGGCTCCATGTACCGCGTCATCTATGACTCTGTTACCACCTACAGGCTCCATGTACCGTGTCATCCATGACTCTGTTACCACCTACAGGCTCCATGTACCGTGTCATCCATGACTCTGTTACCACCTACAGGCTCCATGTACCGTGTCATCCATGACTCCGTTACCACCAACAGGCTCCATGTACCGTGTCATCCATGCCTCCGTTACCACCTACAGACTCCATTTACCGCGTCATCCATGACTCTATTACCACCTACAGACTCCATGTACCGTGTCATCCATGACTCTATTACCACCTACAGACTCCATGTACCGTGTCATCCATGACTCTATTACCACCTACAGGCTCCATGTACCGTGTCATCCATGACTCCATTACCACATACAGACTCCATGTACCGTGTCATCCATGACTCCATTACCACATACAGACTCCATGTACCGTGTCATCCATGACTCTGTTACCACCTACAGGCTCCATGTACCGTGTCATCCAAGACTCCATTACCACATACAGACTCCATGTGCCGTGTGGTAGGTGAAGGACTCTGTCATCTGTATTCATTCCCAGACCTCCCCATGGCGTGTGGTAAGGAAGGAGTTGAGTTTCATGTGTAGAACGTGTTCACACCCGATGATGGAGACGGATGAATGACTCCGACGTTTCTGTTTCCCGGAAAGCGTTGTACAGCTAATAAAACTACAAACTATAATTATCCGACACAAACGATGGCGACTCTCCATGTGTTGTCACATCTGCCGCGTCCGGCATCTCACAGATACGGGAACCGAGATAACTATGTCTGATTATAGATCCTCGACTGTCATACAGGAAGCATCTCAGATACGTCCCCAGACTAGGATGATGGAGGAGAGCCGACATGTGACACTCATGGAATCTGCTCTAGTATTGTATGGGATGGAATGGCTGGGGTCACCATGGGGGATAGGAGGTCACACAGACCAACCTTTCCTGTCTACACCAAACCTGCGTGTACTGTGTGTACGTCTGTATATATACACCACATTGCCCCAAGTATTGCCCCCCCTCCAAATCCCTGGATTCAGTGTTCCAATCCCCTCCATATCATGGGATTCAGGTGTTCCAATCCCCTCCATATCATGGGATTCAGGTGTTCCAATCCCCTCCATATCATGTGATTCAGGTGTTCCAATCCCCTCCATATCATGGGATTCAGGTGTTCCAATCCCCTCCATATCATGGGATTCAGGTGTTCCAATCCCCTCCATATCATGGGATTCAGGTGTTCCAATCCCCTCCATATCATGTGATTCAGGTGTTCCAATCCCCTCCATATCATGGGATTCAAGTGTTCCAATCCCCTCCATATCATGGGATTCAGGTGTTCCAATCCCCTCCATATCATGTGATTCAGGTGTTCCAATCCCCTCCATATCATGGGATTCAGGTGTTCCAATCCCCTCCAAATCCTTGGATTCACGTGTTCCAATCCCCTCCATATCATGGGATTCAGGTGTTCCAATCCCCTCCAAATCCTTGGATTCACGTGTTCCAATCCCCTCCATATCATGGGATTCAGGTGTTCCAATCCCCTCCATATCATGGGATTCAGGTGTTCCAATCCCCTCCAAATCCTTGGATTCACGTGTTCCAATCCCCTCCATATCATGGGATTCAGGTGTTCCAATCCCCTCCATATCATGGGATTCAGGTGTTCCAATCCCCTCCATATCATGTGATTCAGGTGTTCCAATCCCCTCCAAATCATGTGATTCAGTGTTCCAATCCCCTCCATATCATGGGATTCAGGTGTTCCAATCCCCTCCAAATCATGTGATTCAGTGTTCCAATCCCCTCCATATCATGGGATTCAGGTGTTCCAATCCCCTCCATATCATGTGATTCAGGTGTTCCAATCCCCTCCATATCATGTGATTCAGGTGTTCCAATCCCCTCCATATCATGGGATTCAGGTGTTCCAATCCCCTCCAAATCCTTGGATTCAGGTGTTCCAATCCCCTCCATATCATGGGATTCAGGTGTTCCAATCCCCTCCATATCATGGGATTCAGGTGTTCCAATCCCCTCCATATCATGGGATTCAGGTGTTCCAATCCCCTCCAATCATGTGATTCAGGTGTTCCAATCCTCTCCATATCATGGGATTCAGGTGTTCCAATCCCCTCCATATCATGGGATTCAGGTGTTCCAATCCCCTCCATATCATGTGATTCAGGTGTCCAATCCCCTCCATATCATGGGATTCAGGTGTTCCAATCCCCTCCATATCATGGGATTCAGGTGTTCCAATCCCCTCCATATCATGGGATTCAGGTGTTCCAATCCCCTCCATATCATGCGATTCAGGTGTTCCAATCCCCTCCATATCATGCGATTCAGGTGTTCCAATCCCCTCCATATCATGGGATTCAGGTGTTCCAATCCCCTCCATATAATGCGATTCAGGTGTTCCAATCCCCTCCATATCGTGGGATTCAGGTGTTCCAATCCCCTCCAAATCCTTGGATTCAGGTGTTCCAATCCCCTCCATATCATGTGATTCAGGTGTTCCAATCCCCTCCATATCATGGGATTCAGGTGTTCCAATCCCCTCCATATCATGGGATTCAGGTGTTCCAATCCCCTCCAATCATGTGATTCAGGTGTTCCAATCCCCTCCATATCATGGGATTCAGGTGTTCCAATCCCCTCCATATCATGGGATTCAGGTGTTCCAATTTCCTCCATATCATGTGATTCCGGTGTTCCAATGCCCTCCATATCATGGGATTCAGGTGTTCCAATCCCCTCCATATCATGGGATTCAGGTGTTCCAATCCCCTCCATATCATGTGATTCAGGTGTTCCAATCCCCTCCAAATCATGTGATTCAGGTGTTCCAATCCCCTCCATATCATGTGATTCAGGTGTTCCAACCCCCTCCATATCATGTGATTCAGGTGTTCCAATCCCCTCCAATCATGTGATTCAGGTGTTCCAATCCCCTCCATATCATGGGATTCAGGTGTTCCAATCCCCTCCAATCATGTGATTCAGGTGTTCCAATCCCCTCCAAATCCTTGGATTCAGGTGTTCCAATCCCCTCCATATCATGGGATTAGGGTGTTCCAATCCCCTCCAAATCCTTTGATTCAGGTGTTCCAATCCCCTCCATATCATGGGATTCAGATGTTCCAATCCCCTCCAAATCCTTGGATTCAGGTGTTCCAATCCCCTCCATATCATGTGATTCAGGTGTTCCAATCCCCTCCATATCATGGGATTCAGGTGTTCCAATCCCCTCCAAATCCTTGGATTCAGGTGTTTCAATCCCTTCCATATCATGGGATTCAGGTGTTCCAATCCCCTCCAAATCCTTGGATTCAGGTGTTCCAATCCCCTCCATATCATGGGATTCAGGTGTTCCAATCCCCTCCAAATCCTTGGATTCAGGTGTTCCAATCCCCTCCAAATCCTTGGATTCAGGTGTTTCAATCCCCTCCATATCATGTGATTCAGGTGTTCCAATCCCCTCCAAATTCTTGGATTCAGGTGTTTCAATCCCCTCCATATCATGGGATTCAGGTGTTCCAATCCCCTCCATATCATGGGATTCAGGTGTTCCAATCCCCTCCAAATTCTTGGATTCAGGTGTTCCAATCCCCTCCATATCATGTGATTCAGGTGTTCCAATCCCCTCCAAATCATGTGATTCAGGTGTTCCAACCCCCTCCATATCATGTGATTCAGGTGTTTCAATCCCCTCCAATCATGTGATTCAGGTGTTCCAATCCCCTCCATATCATGGGATTCAGGTGTTCCAATCCCCTCCAATCATGTGATTCAGGTGTTCCAATCCCCTCCAAATCCTTGGATTCAGGTGTTCCAATCCCCTCCATATCATGGGATTCAGATGTTCCAATCCCCTCCAAATCCTTGGATTCAGGTGTTCCAATCCCCTCCATATCATGTGATTCAGGTGTTCCAATCCCCTCCACATCCTTGGATTCGGGTGTTTCAATCCCCTCCACATCATGGGATTCAGGTGTTCCAATCCCCTCCATATCATGGGATTCAGGTGTTCCAATCCCCTCCAAATCCTTGGATTCAGGTGTTCCAATCCCCTCCATATCATGGGATTCAGGTGTTCCAATCCCCTCCCAATCATGTGATTCAGGTGTTCCAATCCCCTCCAAATCCTTGGATTCAGGTGTTCCAATCCCCTCCATATCATGTGATTCAGGTGTTCCAATCCCCTCCATGGACACAGGTGTATACAATCATCCCCTAGGCATGCAGACGGCTTCTACAAACATTGGTGAAAGAATGGGTCGCTCTCAGGAGCTCAGTGACTCCAAGCGTGGTCCCGTGATAGGTGGCCACCTGGGCAATAAGTCCATCCGTGACATTTCCTGGCTACTAAATATTCCACGCTCAACTGTTAGTGGGATTATAACAAAGTGGAAGCCACTGGGAACAACAGCCACTCAGCCACCAAGTGGTAGGCCACGTCACATGACAGGGCGGGGTCAGCGCATGCTGAAGCGCACAGTGCGCAGAAGTCGCCAACTGTCTGCAGAGTCAATAGCTAAAGACCTCCAAACTTGGTGTGGCCTTCAGATGAGCCCAACAACAGTGCGTAGAGAGCTTCATGGAATGGGTTTCCATGGCCGAGCAGCTGCATCCAAGCCTTCCATCACCAAGTGCAATGCAAAGTGTCAGATGCCGTGGTGTAAAGCACGCCGCCACTGGACTCTAGAGCATTGGAGACGTGTTCTCTGGAGTGACCAATCACACTTCTCTGTCTGGCAATCCGATGGATGTGTCTGGGTTTGGCGGTTGCCAGGAGAACGGTACTTGCCTGACTGCATTGTGCCAAGTGTAAAGTTTGGTGGAGGGGGGACTATGGTGTGGGGGTGTTTTACAGGGGTTGGGCTTGGCCCCCTAGTTCCAGTGAAGGGAACTGCTAGTTCCAGTGAAGGTGACATTCTGGACAATTTCATGCTCCCAACTTTGTGGGAGGAGTTTGGGGATGGCCCCTTCCTGTTCCAACATGGCTGCCCACCAGTGCACAAAGCAAGGTCCATAAAGACATGGAGGAGCCAGTTTGGGGTGGAGGAACTTGACTGTCCTGCACAGAGTCCTGACCTCAACCCCATAGAACCCCTTTGGGATGAATTAGAGCGGAGACTGCGAGCCAGGCCTCCTCCCCCGACATCAGTGCCCCTCCCCCGACATCAGTGCCTGACCTGACAAATGTGCTTCTGGAAGAATGGTCCAACCTTCCCATAGACACCCTCCTAAACCTTGTGGACGGCCTTCCCAGAAGAGTTGAAGCTGTTATAGCTGCAAAGGGCGGGGCCAACTCAATATTGAACCCTAGGGACTAAGACTGGGGGGCCATTAAAGGTCATGTGTGTGGGAAGGGCGGGGCCAACTCAATATTGAACCCTACGGACTAAGACTGGGGGGGCCATTAAAGGTCATGTGTGTGGAAAGGCAGGTGGCCCAATACTTGGGGCAATGTAGTGTATATACGGGGGGGTGGGGACAATACTTGGGGGAATACAGAGTATATGGGGGGCGGGGTAATATAGTGTATATACGGGGGGGTGGGGACAATACTTGGGGGAATACAGAGTATATGGGGGGCGGGGCAATACAGTGTATATACGGGGGGCGGGGACAATACTTGGGGAAATACAGAGTATATGGGGGGGCGGGGTAATATAGAGTATATGGGGGGGCGGGGACAATACTTGGGGGAATATAGTGTATATGGGGGGCGGGGTAATATAGAGTATATGGGGGGGCGGGGACAATACTTGGGGGAATATAGTGTATATGGGGGGGCGGGGTAATATAGAGTATATGGGGGGCGGGGCAATATAGAGTATATGGGGGGCGGGGTAATATAGAGTATATGGGGGGCGGGGCAATATAGTGTATATACGGGGGGCGGGGACAATACTTGGGGTAATATAGAGTATATGGGGGGGGCGGGGACAATACTTGGGGTAATATAGAGTATATGGGGGGGGCGGGGTAATACAGAGTATATATTGGGGGCGGGGCAATATAGAGTATATGGGGGGCGGGGTAATATAGTGTATATACGGGGGGTGGGGACAATACTTGGGGTAATATAGAGTATATGGGGGGCGGGGTAATATAGAGTATATGGGGGGGCGGGGACAATACTTGGGGTAATATAGAGTATATGGGGGGGCGGGGACAATACTTGGGGTAATATAGAGTATATGGGGGGGCGGGGACAATACTTGGGGTAATATAGAGTATATGGGGGGGCGGGGACAATACTTGGGGTAATATAGAGTATATGGGGGGGTGGGGACAATACTTGGGGGAATACAGAGTATATGGGGGGGCGGGGACAATACTTGGGGGAATACAGAGTATATGGGGGGGCGGGGACAATACTTGGGGTAATATAGAGTATATGGGGGGCGGGGCAATATAGAGTATATACGGGGGGTGGGGACAATGCTTGGGGGAATATAGAGTATATGGTGGGCGGGGTAATATAGAGTATATGGGGGGCGGGGACAATACTTGGGGTAATATAGAGTATATGGGGGGCGGGGTAATATAGAGTATATGGGGGGCGGGGACAATACTTGGGGTAATATAGAGTATATGGGGGGGCGGGGACAATACTTGGGGTAATATAGAGTATATGGGGGGCGGGGCAATATAGAGTATATACGGGGGGTGGGGACAATGCTTGGGGGAATATAGAGTATATGGGGGGCGGGGTAATATAGAGTATATGGGGGGCGGGGACAATACTTGGGGTAATATAGAGTATATGGGGGGCGGGGCAATATTTGGGGTAATACAGAGTATATATTGGGGGCGGGGCAATATAGAGTATATATATAAATGAAATATTCTGGCAATTCTCCCACGTTGGATATCATAGGGCGATATATTGGGGTGTTCTGTGGGGGGAGCGTTGTCGCCCCTCTGAGGTTCTGTGTGGTCACTACATCTCTCCCTATTCTCTATATCAGGAAGGATTTTCTTCCTCTCCGTGATTTCTCTCCCCTCCATTCTCTCTCTGGGCCCCGGAGTATTTTCTGTGTCTCCCGGACAACAGACAACAGACAACTGACAATCTCCATGCAGACCCCTGGTGGCCGATACTACACACTCCATGTGGCTGTGGTCCGACCTCCGGCACTTGGCACACAGATGGTGGAGAACAAATATCATCTCTGAGTATCTATTTGTAGTTTTCTGCCTCCACCTGGAAACCAGCAGCAGAGCCGAGGATTTTCTGCTTCCTTCTTCCTCCTGGTCTTGGTGGAGGAAACGTTGGATTGGTGCGTCATCATCTCCCCGCGGAGACCATGGACTTCACCAACACAAAGCCAGGCCGGGATTCCCCGCATACCGCCACCAGAGACCATGGACTTCACCAACACAAAGCCAGGCCGGGATTCCCCACATACCACCACCAGAGACCATGGACTTCACCAACACAAAGCCAGGCCAGGATTCCCCGCATACCGCCACCAGAGACCATGGACTTCACCAACACAAAGCCAGGCCGGGATTCCCCACATACCACCACCAGAGACCATGGACTTCACCAACACAAAGCCAGGCCGGGATTCCCGGCATACCGCCACGGAGACCATGGACTTCACCAACACAAAGCCAGGCTGGGATTCCCCGCATACCACCACCAGAGACCATGGACTTCACCAACACAAAGCCAGGCCGGGATTCCCGGCATACCGCCACGGAGACCATGGACTTCACCAACACAAAGCCAGGCTGGGATTCCCCGCATACCACCACGGAGACCATGGACTTCACCAACACAAAGCCAGGCCGGGATTCCCCGCATGCCGCCACGGAGACCATGGACTTCACCAACACAAAGCCAGGCCGGGATTCCCCGCATACCACCACGGAGGCCATGGACTTCACCAACACAAAGCCAGGCCGGGATTCCCCGCATACCACCACGGAGACCATGGACTTCACCAACACGAAGCCAGGCCGGGATTCCCCGCATACCACCACGGAGACCATGGACTTCACCAACACAAAGCCAGGCCGGGATTCCCCGCATGCCGCCACGGAGACCATGGACTTCACCAACACAAAGCCAGGCCGGGATTCCCCGCATACCACCACGGAGGCCATGGACTTCACCAACACAAAGCCAGGCCGGGATTCCCCGCATACCACCACGGAGACCATGGACTTCACCAACACGAAGCCAGGCCGGGATTCCCCGCATACCACCACGGAGACCATGGACTTCACCAACACAAAGCCAGGCCGGGATTCCCCGCATACCACCATGGAGACCATGGACTTCACCAACACAAAGCCAGGCCGGGATTCCCCGCATACCGCCACGGAGACCATGGACTTCACCAACACAAAGCCAGGCCGGGATTCCCCACATACCACCACCAGAGACCATGGACTTCACCAACACAAAGCCAGGCCGGGATTCCCCACATACCACCACCAGAGACCATGGACTTCACCAACACAAAGCCAGGCCAGGATTCCCCGCATACCGCCACCAGAGACCATGGACTTCACCAACACAAAGCCAGGCCGGGATTCCCCACATACCACCACCAGAGACCATGGACTTCACCAACACAAAGCCAGGCCGGGATTCCCGGCATACCGCCACGGAGACCATGGACTTCACCAACACAAAGCCAGGCTGGGATTCCCCGCATACCACCACCAGAGACCATGGACTTCACCAACACAAAGCCAGGCCGGGATTCCCGGCATACCGCCACGGAGACCATGGACTTCACCAACACAAAGCCAGGCTGGGATTCCCCGCATACCACCACGGAGACCATGGACTTCACCAACACAAAGCCAGGCCGGGATTCCCCGCATGCCGCCACGGAGACCATGGACTTCACCAACACAAAGCCAGGCCGGGATTCCCCGCATACCACCACGGAGGCCATGGACTTCACCAACACAAAGCCAGGCCGGGATTCCCCGCATACCACCACGGAGACCATGGACTTCACCAACACGAAGCCAGGCCGGGATTCCCCGCATACCACCACGGAGACCATGGACTTCACCAACACAAAGCCAGGCCGGGATTCCCCGCATACCACCATGGAGACCATGGACTTCACCAACACAAAGCCAGGCCGGGATTCCCCGCATACCACCAGAGACCATGGACTTCACCAACACAAAGCCAGGCCGGGATTCCCCGCATACCGCCACGGAGACCATGGACTTCACCAACACAAAGCCAGGCCGGGATTCCCCGCATACCGCCACGGAGACCATGGACTTCACCAACACAAAGCCAGGCCGGGATTCCCCGCATACCGCCACGGAGACCATGGACTTCACCAACACAAAGCCAGGCCGGGATTCCCCGCATACCACCACCAGAGACCATGGACTTCACCAACACAAAGCCAGGCCGGGATTCCCCGTATACCGCCACAGAGACCATGGACTTCACCAACACAAAGCCAGGACGGGATTCCCCGCATACCGCCACGGAGACCATGGACTTCACCAACACAAAGCCAGGCCGGGATTCCCCGCATACCACCAGAGACCATGGACTTCACCAACACAAAGCCAGGCCGGGATTCCCCGCATACCACCACCAGAGACCATGGACTTCACCAACACAAAGCCAGGCCGGGATTCCCCGCATACCGCCACGGAGACCATGGACTTCACCAACACAAAGCCAGGCCGGGATTCCCCGCATACCACCACCAGAGACCATGGACTTCACCAACACAAAGCCAGGCCGGGATTCCCCGCATACCGCCACGGAGACCATGGACTTCACCAACACAAAGCCAGGCCGGGATTCCCCGCATACCACCACCAGAGACCATGGACTTCACCAACACAAAGCCAGGCCGGGATTCCCCGTATACCGCCACAGAGACCATGGACTTCACCAACACAAAGCCAGGACGGGATTCCCCGCATACCGCCACGGAGACCATGGACTTCACCAACACAAAGCCAGGCCGGGATTCCCCGCATACCACCAGAGACCATGGACTTCACCAACACAAAGCCAGGCCGGGATTCCCCGCATACCGCCACAGAGACCATGGACTTCACCAACACAAAGCCAGGCCGGGATTCCCCGCATACCGCCACGGAGACCATGGACTTCACCAACACAAAGCCAGGCCGGGATTCCCCGCATACCGCCACGGAGACCATGGACTTCACCAACACAAAGCCAGGCCGGGATTCCCCGCATACCACCACCAGAGACCATGGACTTCACCAACACAAAGCCAGGCCGGGATTCCCCGCATACCGCCACGGAGACCATGGACTTCACCAATACAAAGCCAGGCCGGGATTCCCCGCATACCACCATGGAGACCATGGACTTCACCAACACAAAGCCAGGCCGGGATTCCCCGCATACCACCACGGAGACCATGGACTTCACCAACACAAAGCCAGGCCGGGATTCCCCGCATACCACCAGAGACCATGGACTTCACCAACACAAAGCCAGGCCGGGATTCCCCGCATACCGCCACAGAGACCATGGACTTCACCAACACAAAGCCAGGCCGGGATTCCCCGCATACCACCACGGAGACCATGGACTTCACCAACACAAAGCCAGGCCGGGATTCCCCGCATACCGCCACGGAGACCATGGACTTCACCAACACAAAGCCAGGCCGGGATTCCCCGCATACCACCACCAGAGACCATGGACTTCACCAACACAAAGCCAGGCCGGGATTCCCCGCATACCGCCACGGAGACCATGGACTTCACCAATACAAAGCCAGGCCGGGATTCCCCGCATACCACCATGGAGACCATGGACTTCACCAACACAAAGCCAGGCCGGGATTCCCCGCATACCACCACCAGAGAATGAGAGATATGAGAAGACACAGCATTTTCTCCTTGGATTCCACAAATCGGATCGCTGGCGGCGGAGGAAATCGCTACTTTCAGGGTAATAAAGTCGCAATGCCCCAACATTACAGAACGGCCCACAGCCACATGTAGTGTGTAGTATCAGCCATCAGGGGTCTGCATGGAGATTGTCATCACAATCACCCCCCGTTCATGCAAGCCGCTGCGAGTGTGTATGTTAACAACACCCCGAAATCAGTCCACAAAACGTGGCGCCATGTGCAGAATCGGATGGCAGAGGGGCGAATACCCGTGTGATCTCATTCTAGTGCAGACCCGAAAAAAGTGTCCTGCGTGTTTCTGGTGCGAATAGAACCATACAGAATGTACGACTCCAAAACACACGTGATATCCCACACCACATGTATGTGAACCCGCGCTGAGGCTCCATACACACCAGCTTTATTTACACGCCGGATACAAAATGCAGAATACAACATGCTGGTAATCGCCTTTTTTAGTCGCATTTCAGCAGCATTTAGGAGAGTTAGCATTTTATTCGTGTTTTTACAGCACATGTAAAGGAAAAAGAAAAACAAAGCTGTTATCAGCATTTAGTAGCATTTAGCAGCATTTAGCAGCATTTAGTAGCATTTAGCAGGATTTAGTAGCGTTTAGCAGCATTTAGCAGCATTTAGTAGCGTTTAGCAGCATTTAATAGCATTTAGCAGCATTTAGCAGCATTTAGCAGCTTTTAGTAGCGTTTATCAGCGTTTAGCAGCATTTAGCAGCATTTAGCAGCATTTAGTAGCATTTAGCAGCATTTAGCAGCATTTAGTAGCATTTAGCAGCATTTAGCAGCGTTTAGCAGCATTTATCAGCATTTATCAGCATTTAGTAGCATTTAGCAGCATTTAGCAGCATTTAGCAGCGTTTATCAGCGTTTAGCAGCATTTAGCAGCATTTAGTAGCGTTTAGTAGCGTTTAGCAGCGTTTAGTAGCATTTAGCAGCATTTAATAGTGTTTAGCAGCATTTAGTAGCGTTTAGCAGCATTTAATAGTGTCTAGCAGCGTGTAGTAGCGTTTAGCAGCATTTAGTAGCATTTAGTTGCATTTAGCAGCATTTAATAGCGTTTAGCAACATTTAGTAGCGTTTAGCAGCATTTAGCAGCATTCAGTAGCATTTAGTAGCGTTTATCAGCGTTTAGCAGCATTTAGCAGCTTTTAGTAGCGTTTATCAGCATTTAGCAGCATTTAGCAGCTTTTAGTAGCGTTTATCAGCGTTTAGCAGCATTTATCAGCCTTTAGCAGCGTTTAGCAGCATTTAGTAGCATTTAGCAGCATTTAGCAGCGTTTAGCAGCGTTTAGTAGCGTTTATCAGCGTTTAGCAGCATTTAGTAGCATTTAGCAGCATTTAGCAGCATTTAGCAGCGTTTATCAGCGTTTATCAGCATTTAGTAGCATTTAGCAGCATTTAGCAGCATTTTGCAGCGTTTAGCAGCGTTTAGTAGCGTTTATCAGCATTTAGCAGCATTTAGTAGCATTTAGCAGCATTTAGCAGCGTTTAGCAGCATTTAGTAGCATTTAGTAGCGTTTAGCAGCGTTTAGTAGCATTTAGCAGCATTTAATAGTGTTTAGCAGCATTTAGTAGCGTTTAGCAGCGTTTAGTAGCATTTAGCAGCATTTAATAGTGTTTAGCAGCATTTAGTAGCGTTTAGCAGCATTTAATAGTGTTTAGCAGCGTGTAGTAGCGTTTAGCAGCATTTAGTAGCGTTTAGCAGCATTTAGTAGCGTTTAGTAGCATTTAGCAGCATTTAATAGCATTTAGCAGCATTTAATAGTGTTTAGCAGCATTTAATAGTGTTTAGCAGCATTTATTAGCGTTTAGCAGCATTTAATAGTGTTTAGTAGCGTTTAGTAGCGTTTAGCAGCATTTAGCAGCATTTAATAGTGTTTAGTAGCGTTTAGTAGCGTTTAGCAGCATTTAGCAGCATTTAGTAGCGTTTAGCAGCGCGTAGTAGCATTTAATAGCCTTTAGTAGCATTTAGCAGCGTTTAGTAGTGTTTAGCAGAATTTAGCAGCATTTAGAAGCATTTAGCAGCATTTTGCAGCATTTAGCAGCGTTTAGTAGAGTTTAGCAGCATTTAGCAGCATTTAGCAGCGTTTAGCAGCATTTAGCAGCATTTAGTAGCATTTAGTAGCGTTTAGCAGCGTTTAGTAGCATTTAGCAGCATTTAATAGTGTTTAGCAGCATTTAGTAGCGTTTAGCAGCATTTAATAGTGTTTAGCAGCGTGTAGTAGCGTTTAGCAGCATTTAGTAGCGTTTAGCAGCATTTAATAGCGTTTAGCAACATTTAGTAGCGTTTAGTAGCATTTAGCAGCATTTAATAGCATTTAGCAGCATTTAATAGTGTTTAGCAGCATTTAATAGTGTTTAGCAGCATTTATTAGCGTTTAGCAGCATTTAATAGTGTTTAGTAGCGTTTAGTAGCGTTTAGCAGCATTTAGCAGCATTTAATAGTGTTTAGTAGCGTTTAGTAGCGTTTAGCAGCATTTAGCAGCATTTAGTAGCGTTTAGCAGCGCGTAGTAGCATTTAATAGCCTTTAGTAGCATTTAGCAGCGTTTAGTAGTGTTTAGCAGAATTTAGCAGCATTTAGAAGCATTTAGCAGCATTTTGCAGCATTTAGCAGCGTTTAGTAGAGTTTAGCAGCATTTAGCAGCATTTAGCAGCGTTTAGCAGCATTTAGCAGCATTTAGTAGCATTTTATAGCGTTTAGCAGCGTTTAGTAGCATTTTGTAGCATTTAGCAGCATTTAGTAGCATTTCTGCTGGAAAAACATTCCAAACACCTCCAGAAAACTTTTGTTTTTCTGCTCCTAGACGCTGAAGCTCAGAAAGTGCTGCAAGCCCGAAGTCGCATGTGTTGGCCACACAGGAGGAGACTGCAGCTTCTAGGAGCAGAATGTCGCCAGTGTGCAGTCATTTATTTCCAGACAACGGAGTATACGGCTCCATTCACACTTCTGCGGGTTGTCATCTGACTTTAGACACCTAGGTCACATGACAAGTCACAGCCCATTCATTTCCATGGCGCCCGTTCTGATCATGTGACTGTGCCGGAGGGCGTTAGGTTGGATCATGTGTGAATGGAGCCATGACGGAGGGTTGTTGTCGGATGCCGGGACCCCCCAGTGACCCTCTGAATGACAAATACTGAACTCCAAGAATCAGGATTGAGGTGAGAGCATTCCATGCTGCGACCCGGCCTGCCTCTTCCAGGGGTTGGGGTGTATTTTGCCCCAAGAAAACCTCGGAGGTGACTTACTAAAGGCAAAGAGACTCTGCGGGGGCGGTTCCTAAAGAGTTTAGTAAAAGAGGAGGGGCTCTGCTGACTTCCATCATCCAATCATGTGCCAGGAAAAATGCCCTTTTAATTTTCCTGGCATGTGATTGGCTGTTCTTTGCAAAGTGGAGCCCCGCCTCATTTACTGAGCTCTGGAGGAAGCGCCCCCGCAGAGTCTGTTTAGTGTATTAGTGACGGAATGGGGTACTAACAATGCCGCAAGAGACGATGACGCCATGACGTCTCCAATCCATGGGCTGTAATGTGGACCTCACTCAGGTCCATGGGGGGAGGAGCTTGGGGGGTTAAATCATCTCGTGAAAATCCCGGGGCCCCATCATGGAGGAAATCCAATCATTTCTGTCTGGATGATCCCACCAGAGGGTTGGGCCGCCTCCACACACCATACAATCGTCTGTCTACAGGAGGAGCTCAAGAAGAAACCAACAGATTTATTGAATCCGGAAAGTTTATTCACCCAGAAAGATGTCGCCCTTCTCACCCGTCATGTCACCCTTCTCACCCTTCATGTCGCCCTTCTCGTCGCCCTTCTCACCCGTCACGTCGCCCTTCTCACCCTTCACGTCGCCCTTCTCACCCGTCACGTCGCCCTTCTCACCCTTCAGGTCGCCCTTCTCACCCGTCATGTCGCCCTTCTCACCCGTCACGTCGCCCTTCTCACCCTTCAGGTCGCCCTTCTCACCCGTCATGTCGCCCTTCTCACCCGTCACGTCGCCCTTCTCACCCTTCAGGTCGCCCTTCTCACCCGTCACGTCGCCCTTCTCACTCGTCACGTCGCCCTTCCCACCCTTCACGTCGCCCTTCTCACCCGTCACGTCGCCCTTCTCACCCGTCAGGTCGCCCTTCTAACCCTTCACGTCGCCCTTCTCACCCGTCACGTCGCCCTTCTCACCTGTCACGTCGCTCTTCTCACCTGTCACGTCGCTCTTCTCACCTGTCACGTCGCTCTTCTCACCCTTCATGTTGCCCTTCTTACCCGTCACGTCGCCCTTCTCACCCTTCACATCGCCCTTCTCACCCGTCACGTTGCCCTTCTCACCCTTCATGTCACCCTTCTCACCCTTCACATCGCCCTTCTCACCCGTCACGTTGCCCTTCTCACCCTTCATGTCACCCTTCTCACCCTTCATGTCACCCTTCTCACATCGCCCTTCTCATCCGTTACGTCGCCCTTCTCACGTCGCCCTTCTCACCCTTCATGGCAATCTTCCCTCCTGATTCCCCAGAAACATAACGACGCCCTATCACCTCTATGGGGCTGTAAAATGTACAAAGACAATATTTCTGTCACATAAAAGACGTTATTGACATGATGGTGAGTCACCCTCCACATTGTTATCTCCTCGCCAGAAATTCCCAACAAATATTCAGCATTTGTTTCCTCCCGGGTGTCACTCCATCAGAGATCCTCCCACTTCCTGAGGGTGACGTCAGCAGGCATGTGTGAGGACAGCCAAATAAATATTCCCTCTGACACAGGCAGCCAACAATCAGCTGAGACACCAAATCACACCATCCACCCCACAGACACTCCAGAGAAGGCGACATGTACTCCACCGCCGCTCAGGTGAGTGACATTATCACAGGACGCTTCAAACATTATTATTATTGTTAGTTTTACTATTTTTTGTATTGATATTATTGTTGTCATTGTTATTATTATTATTATTTATAATATTATTAAAATAATAATTATAATAACAATAACAATAACAATAATAGCAATACAAAAAAATTGTAAAAAAAAAACAATAATAATAATATTAATAATAATAATTTTTTTAGTAGTAGTATTGTAAATATTATTATTTGTAGGATTGTTAATATTGTTGTTATTTTTACAATTTATATTATTGCTATTATTGTTGTTGTCATTGTTATTATTTGTATTATTAGTATTGTTATTATTGTTGTTTTTATTATTATTATACTCTAGCATTATATCAAATACAAACATGTCCATTTATTCACCTTTATCACAAAAGTCATTATAAATAGTCATCTTCAGAGGGAAAAAAAAAGTTTGCAGAAAATTACAACCAAAAAAAAGTGAGAAAAAAATATTTATAGTTGAAATGAAGTTGCGTGTTTTGTTTTGTACCTAAAACCAATTCCAACCAAATACCGTGACATAGAAAAAAAAAAATACCCAATTCCAACCAAATACCCTGACATAGAAAAAAAAATAAAATAAATACCCAATTCCAACCAAAACCCTGACATAGAAAAAAAAATACCCAATTCCAACCAAAACCCTGACATAGAAAAAAAATACCCAATTCCAACCAAAACCCTGACATAGAAAAGAAAAAAAAAACAATTCCAACCAAAACCCTGACATAGAAAAAAAAATACCAAATTGCAACCAAAACCGTGACATAGAAAAAAAATACCCAATTCCAACCAAAACCCTGACATAGAAAAAAAAAATACCCAATTCCAACCAAAACCCCGACATAGAAAAAAAAAATACCCAATTCCAACCAAAACCCTGACATAGAAAAAAAAAATACCCAATTCCAACCAAAACCCTGACATAGAAAAAAAAATACCCAATTCCAACCCAAAACCCTGACATAGAAAAAAAAATACCCAATTCCAACCCAAAACCCTGACATAGAAAAAAAAATACCCAATTCCAACCAAAACCCTGACATAGAAAAAAAATACCCAATTCCAACCAAATACCCTGACATAGAAAAAAAAAATACCCAATTCCAACCAAAACCCTGACATAGAAAAAAAAAATACCCAATTCCAACCAAAACCCTGACATAGAAAAAAAAAATACCCAATTCCAACCAAAACCCTGACATAGAAAAAAAAAATACCCAATTCCAACCAAAACCCCGACATAGAAAAAAAAAATACCCAATTCCAACCAAAACCCTGACATAGAAAAAAAAAATACCCAATTCCAACCAAAACCCTGACATAGAAAAAAAAATACCCAATTCCAACCAAAACCCTGACATAGAAAAAAAAATACCCAATTCCAACCAAAACCCTGACATAGAAAAAAAATACCCAATTCCAACCAAATACCCTGACATAGAAAAAAAAAATACCCAATTCCAACCAAAACCCTGACATAGAAAAAAAAATACCCAATTCCAACCAAAACCCTGACATAGAAAAAAAAAATACCCAATTCCAACCAAAACCCCGACATAGAAAAAAAAAATACCCAATTCCAACCAAAAACCCTGACATAGAAAAAAAATGAATAAATACCGAATTCCAACCAATACCCTGCCATAGAGAAAAAAAACCCAATTCCAACCAAAACCCTGACATAGAAAAAAAATGAATAAATACCCAATTCCAACCAAAACCCTGATATAGAAAAAAAAATACCCAATTCCAACCAAAACCCTGATATAGAAAAAAAAATACCCAATTCCAACCAAAACCCTGACATAGAAAAAAAAAATACCCAATTCCAACCAAAACCCTGACATAGAAAAAAAAATACCCAATTCCAACCAAAACCCTGACATAGAAAAAAAATACCCAATTCCAACCCAAAACCCTGACATAGAAAAAAAAATACCCAATTCCAACCCAAAACCCCGACATAGAAAAAAAAATGTACTGACCTATTTTTGGCTGTTGGTTGGAGGTGATAAAGAAATCTCCTCACCTCCAGATGTCCCAAAATAATTCTGAAACTAAAAAAAAAACAAAAAAGGAAGTGATCAGGAAAACATTTAATAAATACCATATTAAGTAACTCGTTTGCTGAAATTTTACCCATTTTTGTGGATACAATGTAGCTATTTAGGTGATATAAAATAAAATGAAGGAACTCTGAAGGTTGCTTTAATGAGCTTTAATGTTTTCTGAGTTTTTTTTGGGTGTTCTGAGTAATGGGAAAAACAGCGCAAAAAATTTTGAAGAGATGGAAAGTTTAAATTTTTTGTGTTTTTTTATCTTCCTTTTTTTTTTCTAGCGTGCTTTATTGTTATTCGGATTTGTTTTACAGAAACAAATAAGTGAAAAAACTCACAAAACTGATTGCGCTGTCACATTAAATGAGTCATTTTTCCTTTTTCTCCGTTTCCTAAGAAAAAAAAAAATCAAATAACACAATTTACAAAAATATAAATATTTAAAAAAAACACAAAAAGGAAGAATATTTCAATTTTTTTTGTTTTTTTCCCCGATTCATATGTGATCACGCTTCATGGCAAAAAAAAAATTCAAAAATTTTAGCCGAATTTTGGCCGATGTTGAATTTTGCCAGGAAATTTGTTGCTCCTCCTCACTGGGGACCAATCTGGGTTTTCCAGATTTTTCTGACCGCAAAGAAGGACGCTTTGGCCAAAGACCAGTCGGGATAATCACCTGAAAAGGTGAATTGTTCCTTCGGAAGAATCCCTCCACGCTTTTCCTGCTTTGGAAACGCAAATTCATCTTTGACTATTGATGAGAGATTCACACGGTCACATTAGCGTCAGGAATTTTTTCATGGAATTTCTTTTTTTTCATTCCAATAAAATCTCCAACTGGGGAACGCAACGCGTTGTTACATAGTTAGTCTGGCTGAAAAAAAGACAAAAGTCCATCCAGTTCAAAAAAAAAAAAAAAAAAGGAAAATTAAATATTATACTATATCCTGTACATACAATCCGATACCAGAGGTGATCTAGAGGATAATATAATAAAAAATATGAACAAAAAGTCAAATAAAATAATAAAAATAACAGAAAAAAGTGTTACATAGTTAGTCTGGCTGAAAAAAGACAAAAGTCCATCCAGTTTAAAAAAAAAAAAAAAAAAAAAGGAAAATTAAATATTATACTATATCCTGTATATACAATCTGATACCAGAGGTGATCTAGAGGATAATATAATAAAAAATATGAACAAAAAGTAAAATAAAAATAACAGAAAAAAAGAGATACATAGTTAGTCTGGCTGAAAAAAGACGAAAGTCCATCCGGTTCAAAAAAAAAAAGGAAAATAAAATATTATACTATATCCTGTACATACAATCCGATACCAGAGGTGATCTAGAGGATAATTTAATAAAAAATATGAACAAAAAGTCAAATAAAATAATAAAAATAACAGAAAAAAAGAGATACATAGTTAGTCCGGCTGAAAAAAAAAAGTCCATTCAGTTCAATCATTAAAAAAAAAAAGAAAGAAAGTGCGTAAGCGTCTGGCCCATAAGAGGGCGATGAGGTCAGAGCGCCTTCTAGTGGAAGTACTGAGCACTACAACTCACTCAATGACCCAAAGCCGTGCCGGTCTTGTAGATCGGAGACTCTCAGGAAATGGTTTCCATCTGTAAAAGGAAAAATCGATCAGATCTCATGGCGATGTGGGTCAGGCAGAACGAATCTCTTCTTGGTCTCCCGAATTCTTCATAGATACATAGCAATCCCTCATGTTCCTTCAACAATTACGATCGACTATATTAGTGGGCAGCACAGAGGCTGAGTGGTTAGCACTTCCTCCTGGCAGCACTCAGGTCCTTGGTTCAAATCCACCTGCATGGAGTTTGCATGTTCTCCCTGTGCCTGCGTGGGTTTCCTCCGGGTACTCCGGTTTCCTCCCACACTCCAAAGACATGCTGGGAGGTTAGTTGGCTCCTGTCTATCTTGTCCCTAGTATGTGTATGTATGAATGTGAGTTCGGGACCTTAGATTGTACGCTCCTCAGAGGCGGGGACTGATGGGAATGTACAATATATATGTAAAGCGCGGAGTACAGTGATGGCGCCATATAAGTAACTGAAATACCAGGGGCGGACTGACCATTTGAAAACTCACTGCCCGAGGGCCCGGGGTCAGTAGGGGGCCCCATGAGATGCCCCCGGTACCTTTTTCATAGGCTTTTTTGAGTTTGGGCAAGGACACAGGGGCCCCATGATCCCCTATTGCCCGGGGGCCCCATGAGTTGTCAGTCCACCCCTGTGAAATACATAATATTAGTCCTTTTCATCATGATTTATATTTTGCTAAAACTAAACGGTTATGAGTGTAAAAGCCGGACTGATAGTCCTCTCCCCTCCCCCCCCCCCCTGGGGCCCACCCACCTTGGCCATACAATCTGATTGTACAATCCACTGTAGACCAACCAACAACTAGGGGCTCTGAGGGTTCACCGAGACCGTCCCGTTCATGTTTTATTTGCAGTGGTTGTCCACTTAGCGGTTCGAATGTTCACAAATCTGGAAAAGTTGCGTTCCCTTTAATCATCCAATCGGGTGCGAGGAAAATTTAGAAACGTGATTTTTGCTTGCACACGATTGGTTGAAGTGAACACATCATCACCTGAAACCGAATAAATATTCAGTGTGAAAAGTGGACATTGGAGGAGATTTACTAAATCCGGAGGGTGCAGAATTTGGTGCGGCTCTCCATGGCGGCCAATCAGCTTCCACGTTTTTCACTGAACAAGCTGAAGGTAGAAGCTGATTGGCCGTCACGCACAGCGGCTCCGGATACTGAGCGCTCCAGTCCTGGTAAATCTCCAATATCGTCCACTCTTTCAGTGAACCTCCCCCCACATTGATCCAATCAGAGGTCTTGTGGTCCGTGGTTGTTGGTGGATCTGGAAGGTTCTACAAGGTGAAGCTCGGGGCCGCCTCTGGAAGGCAGAATTTCCGATGAACTTCCAGGAACTTCCAGATATAGAAAAATGGAAATCTTTTACGGAAGAACTGAAATCATTCCACAGACGGTGAAGATATCGGTGAAATCTGAACGTATCTTTCTGTTTTATTCCTCCAGAACACCAAGAAGATCCATCATCTGTCCAGACTCCTCCACAAGTCCGCCGTGAAAGGTGAGAAAATATTCCCATCCAGAAGAAGGTTCCGGGTGTGAGTCCGAAACCAGGGGCGGACTGACCATTTGGAAAATCGGGCGCTGCCCAAGGGCCCAGGGTCAGTAGGGGGCCCCATGAGATGCCCCTGGTACCTTTTTCATAGGTTTTTTTGAGTTTGGGCAAGGACACAGGGGCCCCATGATCCCCTATTGCCCGGGGGCCCCATGAGTTGTCAGTCCGCTCCTGGTCCAGACAGCACTGGTCTGCCCACTACAACCAATCAGATTGGAGGGGGGCACAAACGCTGATTGGTCACTTTGGCAGCCACCAGATGCCTGCTCCGGGTTCTTCGCTCCGGTTTTCTCTGGTTTTTCTCTTGGGTGTGGATTCACCAGAAGAGGAAGAGTCGTCTCTGACAATAAGTGGTCTATGTGTCTTCCAGTGGTTGTCGGGAGCCAAGCAGAGGAGTCGGTCACCAACAGCTTTGCATCCTTTATCCATGGGATTCGGCCCGTGCACCTCTCTGATATAGTGCGCCACAGGAGTAAGCGCATGATCCTGGACAGCATTGGCGTTGGACTAATCGGAAGCACAACACACGTCTTCAACATCATCCTGAAATATTGTCAGGTATGTCCTCGTGTGCAATATCCCCCCCTCCCCCATCCTGATAGGCTGAGAAGTCTAAAACCAGAAACACAATGACCTATAGAAAGACAGAATGTTGATCCACACTGGGAGTGATATGGGGCCAACGATTTATAGGCCATTGTAATGTCTTCTGATGAAGGGAGGTGTGAAACGCGTCGGTTAGATTGGCTGAACTTTTGCTATGAATAATAACCATTCGTAGGAATCCTGAGTCGTGGGGCTCTCATCCTTCTATATAGATCCCCATTCTCAGGGAGCCCCTCCATGACATTTCTCTGGGGTTCTCGGAACACCCCAATCCTCCAAGGGTTGGAATTGATCCCCATTCTCATGGAACCCCTCCATCACATTTCTCTGGGGTTCCCGGAATACCCCAATCCTCCAAGGGTTGGAATTGATCCCCATTCTCAGGGAGCCCCTCCACCACATTTCTCTGGGGTTCCCGGAATACCCCAATCCTCCAAGGGTTGGAATTGATCCCCATTCTCAGGGAGCCCCTCCATCACATTTCTCTGGGGTTCCAGGAACACCCCCATCCTCCAAGGGTTTGAATTGATCCCCATTCTCAGGGATTCGCTCCATCACATTTCTCTGGGGTTCCAGGAACGCCCCAATCCTCCAAGGGTTTGAATTGATCCCCATTCTCAGGGAGCCCCTCCACCACATTTCTCTGAGGTTCCAGGAACACCCCAATCCTCCAAGGGTTGGAATTGATCCCCATTCTCAGGGAGCCCCTCCATCACATTTCTCTGGGGTTCCAGGAACACCCCCATCCTCCAAGGGTTGGAATTGATCCCCATTATCAGGGAGCCCCTCCATCACATTTCTCGGGGGTTCCAGGAACACCCCAATCCTCCAAGGGTTGGAATTGATCCCCATTCTCAGGGAACCCCTCCATCACATTTCTCTGGGGTTCCAGGAACACCCCAATCCTCCAAGGGTTTGAATTGATCCCCATTCTCAGGGAGCCCCTCCATCACATTTCTCTGGGGTTCCCAGAACACCCCAATCCTCCAAGGGTTGGAATTGATCCCCATTCTCATGGAACCCCTCCATCACATTTCTCTGGGGTTCCAGGAACACCCCCATCCTCCAAGGGTTGGAATTGATCCCCATTCTCAGGGAGCCCCTCCATCATATTTCTCTGGGGTTCCAGGAACACCCCAATCCTCCAAGGGTTTGAATTGATCCCCATTCTCAGGGAGCCCCTCCACCACATTTCTCTGGGGTTCCAGGAACACCCCAATTCTCCAAGGGTTGGAATTGATCCCCATTCTCAGGGAGCCCCTCCATCACATTTCTCTGGGGTTCCAGGAACACCCCAATTCTCCAAGGGTTGGAATTGATCCCCATTCTCAGGGAGCTCCTCCATGACATTTCTCTGGGGTTCCAGGAACACCCCAATCCTCCAAGGGTTGGAATTTATCCCCATTCTCAGGGAGCCCCTCCACCACATTTCTCTGGGGTTCCAGGAACCCCCCAATCCTCCAAGGGTTGGAATTGATCCCCATTCTCAGGGAACCCCTCCATCACATTTCTCTGGGGTTCCAGGAACACCCCAATCCTCCAAGGGTTGGAATTGATCCCCATTATCAGGGAGCCCCTCCACCACATTTCTCTGGGGTTCCCAGAACACCCCAATCCTCCAAGGGTTGGAATTGATCCCCATTCTCAGGGAGCCCCTCCATCACATTTCTCTGGGGATCCAGGAGCACCTCAATCCTCCAAGGGTTGGAATTGATCCCCATTCTTAGGGAGCCCCTCCACCACATTTCTCTGGGGTTCCCAGAACACCCCAATCCTCCAAGGGTTGGAATTGATCCCCATTCTCAGGGAGCCCCTCCACCACATTTCTCTGGGGTTCCAGGAACACCCCAATCCTCCAAGGGTTTGAATTGATCCCCATTCTCAGGGAGCCCCTCCATCACATTTCTCTGGGGTTCCCGGAACACCCCAATCCTCCAAGGGTTGGAATTGATCCCCATTCTCAGGGAGCCCCTCCAGCACATTTCTCTGGGGTTCCAGGAACACCCCAATCCTCCAAGGGTTGGAATTGATCCCCATTCTCAGGGAGCCCCTCCACCACATTTATTACCCAACTTCCAGGTGGAAGTCCCTATTTTCCGGTGATTGTTGCCAATGTCGGGTCTTTTGGAGAATATAGATTTTACAGTTTCCATGATATTTGTGTTCAGTTTCCTATCTGCAGAAGTAAACGGTTCCCAGGAAATATTCAGCCTTCATTTTGGATTTTTTTTTCAGGATCTTCATTTCTCAGCATACGGAAATTCTTCTCATTGCTCAGTTTATGGACAGAAAGGCTTGAAGCTCTCCCCCACCCTGGCCGCGTATGCCAATGGAGTAGCTGTAAGTATAGCTGACCACCAATAATAAACTCTGGAGACCAGAAGACAGTAGAAGGGGTCTAAGTCTGTCTTTGTTGGTTCAGGTTCACTCCATGGATTTCGATGACACGTGGCACCCCGCCACCCACCCATCTGGTGCCGTCCTCCCGGCTCTGTTGGCATTGACACAAATGCTTTCCCAAGAAAGGCGAGTCACTGGAGAGGAGCTTCTGATGGCTTTCAATGTTGGAATCGAGATTCAAGGAAGACTGATGGGCTTTTCCAAGGAAGCAAATAACATTCCTAAAAAGTGAGTTCCTACAAATGTCATTTATAATTGTATTCCTCGCTGTTCTGTTACATGAAAATATATCGACGCATCTACACCACGGCATTGTCTTAGCCTGGATATTTTCCAACAAAATTAGTCACCGAAGACTCATTGTTATGTCACAATTACACTGTATGTCAGAAAAGACCATCACAGCTATAGACATCCCATTCCACCATCATCCATTCTTCTGGGAAGGCGTTCCATAAGATTTTGGAGGGTGTCTGTGGGAATTTGTCCCATTTGTGAGGTCAGGTACTGATGTTGTATGAGAAGACCTGACTTACCATCAACACTCCAATTTATCCCAAAGGTGTTCAGTAGGTTGAGGTCAGGGCTCTGTACAGGACACTCAAGTTCCTCCATGACCTCACACCTACTGAACACTTTTGGGGCGAGGAGACCTCATGCCAGACATGTTCTGTAGGGTTGAGATCAGGTACTGATGTTGTATGAAAAACCTGGCTCACCATCGGGATTGAAATACACTCCAAAGGTGTTCAGTAAGGTTGAGTTCAGGGCTCTGTACAAGCCACTCCAGTTCCTCCATCCATCACACCTATGTGATCCTGCTGAACATCCCTTTCCAAAACTATAACTATTAATATGAAGCTGTCCCTTTCCCTCTATAAAGGATTTAAGGTTCTAAATGTCCCCCTCCTCCTATGGCCGTTAATATTGAGTTGTCCCCACTTTGTGTCTATGCCATCCTCCACTCTTCAGATTCTGATATTGGATGAGAAGACTTGGCTCACCATCGGCATTCCAATTCATCCCAAAGGTGTTCAGTATGGAGAGGTCAGGGCTCTGTGCAGGACACTGGAGTTCCTCCATGACCTCACCCCTACTGAACACCATTGGGGTGAGGAGACTTCATGCCAGACGTGTTCCGTAGGGCTGAGGGCAAGTACTGATGTTAGGTGAGAAGACCTGGCTCACCATCCACACTCCACCACAAAGGTGTTCTGTAGGGAGAGGTCAGGGCTCTGTGCAAGACACTGGAGTTCCTCCATGACCTCACCCCTACTGAACACCATTGGGGTGAGGAGACCTCATGACAGACGTGTTCCATAGGGTTGAGGGCAGGTACTGATGTTGGGTAAGAAGACATTATACCAAAAATAGGGTTGAGGTCAGGGCTCTGTACAGGACACTGGAGTTCCTCTACACAAAACTGGTCATCCATGTCTTTATGGAGCTGGCTTTGTACACGGGGGGCAGTCATGGGGGCACAGAAAAGGGTCTTCACCAAAATGGTCATCCATGTCTTTATGGAGCTGGCTTTGTACACTGGGGACAGTCATGGGGGACAGAAAAGGGTCTTCACCAAACTGGTCGTCCATGTCTTTATGGAGCTGGCTTTGTACACTGGGGAAAGTCATGAGGCAATAGAATAGAATAGAATAGAATAAAAGGTCCTTCTCTAGACTGTTATTTCATACACTCCAAAGAAGAAACAAAACCTCAGTACTTCATTGATTTTTTTTTAGCTTGTAATATTTACTATAAATGTATAATAATAAAAATGTTTTGTTCATTACAGATTTCATCCACCTTCTGTAGTTGGAACCATGGGAAGTGCTGCTGCCTCTGCCAAGCTTCTGTCATTAGATAAGGAGCAATGCTTGCACGCCCTGGCGATTGCTGCCTCTCTTGCTGGTGCCCCGATGGCAAATGCTGCCACTCTGGCCAAGCCTTTACACATCGGCAATGCTACGAGGTTGGGCCTGGAAGCTGCTATTCTGGCCGCTAAAGGAATGGAAGCCAATTCCCTCATATTGGACGATGTTCCAGGCTGCGCTGGTTTTAGTGCATTTTATGGTGACTACCAACCTAAGCCACTGTCATTTCCTGGAAAACACTATGAATTCCTTCTAGCGAAGCAAGACATTGCTTTTAAGTCTTTCCCGGCACACCTGGGGATGCACTGGATAGCCGATGCTGCAGTCTCGGTCAGAAATAGATTCAGGGAGCACTATGGCTTTTTTGACCCATCTGCAATCCAGTCTATAGTTCTCAGAATCCCGATCTCCAAATACATCAATAGGCCTTATCCAGATTCAGAACACCAGGCCCGCCACTCCTTCCAGTTCAACGCCTGCACGGCTCTCCTGGATGGCGAAGTTAACATCGCCTCCTTCGATGATGATAACATATTTCGAAAAGACCTTCAGCATCTTCTGAGCAAGGTGGTGGTGGAGCATCCAAAGGACAATGAGGCCAACTTTGACAAGATGTACGGTGAAGTGGCTTTGCTGCTGAAGAACGGGGATGTGATGGTCGATAAATGTGACACTTTCTATGGCCACTGGAGGAAACCCCTGAGCAGAGAGTCCCTGCTGAAGAAATTTGTGACCAACGCCAGAAATGTCCTACAGGATGACCAGATCCAAGGGGTCATACAGATGGTGGAGGACCTGGAGAGTGTCACAGACAGTTCACAGCTCCCCCTGCTGCTTCAGTAATACTTTGTGGTTTGTGTGTGAAAATCCAGAAAAGACACTCATTACAAATGAAGCAGCCAAATTGTTTGTATGTTTTAGATGGAGTAGGGAAGGGTTGAATCTCTGTCGGGTTTTCTTTTTAACATGAGTGTCTCTATGGAGGAATTGCCTTTCCTGTAGACATAACAGAAAATTAGATAAAATCTCTCCCCTCTGTTCATTTTCTGGTGACAATTCATAATTTTGAATTTCTCCCTCATTTACAGTCCCAGCGACAATGGTCACCAGTATGAGTGGAGAGGGAGAATTTCCATAGCAGGGACCCAGGCAGCAATAAAAACCGGGACAGAGGCTCTAACCCTTTCATGCTCCACCCAAAACTTTCTAAAAAAAATTTGGTTCTGTAACACTTTAGGATCAAAAACATCCAAAAGCTTCATTATGGTTTAAAAATGGTGAACACGTCTGCTGTTGGCAACAAATTCTAAAGCTGGACTTTGGGATTGTATTTCGTGATTTGATGTTAGTCACATTGACACATTCACTTTTCTAGTTAATTAATAAGTAATGAACTATCAATATTTAAAAATTGCCAATAATGGGAAACAGAATGGTAAGCGTGGTGTAGAGCCACAATTTCAATGGGAAGTCTTATGTGTATATGATGTATACTGGAATGTGTATATTTATATCTAATTATATATTTATAGATTCCTGGTCAATCGTTGGAAATCTTTATTCTTAATTTATTGTTGATGAGGATTGGGTTCAGGGTGGGTGAGGATTGGGTTCATGGTGGGTGAACATTGGGTTCACGGTGGGTGAGGATTGGGTTCAGGGTGGTTGAGGATTGGGTTTAGGGTGGGTGAGGATTGGGTTCAGGGTGGGTGAGGATTGGGTTCAGGGTGGGTGAGGATTGGGTTCATGGTGGGTGAAGATTGGGTTCACGGTGGGTGAGGATTGGGTTCAGGGTGGGTGAGGATTGGGTTCAGGATGGGTGAGGATTGGGTTCACTGTGGGTGAGGATTGGGTTCAGGGTGGGTGAGGATTGGGTTCACGGTGGGTTAGAATTCGGTTCACAATGGGTGAGGATTGGGTTCACGGTGGGTGAGGATTGGGTTCATGATGGGTGAGGATTGGGTTCATGGTGTGTGAGGATTGGGTTCACAATGGGTGAGGATTGGGTTCATGGTGGGTAAGGATTAGGTTTATAGTGGGTGAGGACTGGCTTTATGGTGGGTGAGGACTGACTTCATGGTGGGCAAGGATTGGGTTCATGGTGGGTGAGGATTCTGTTCATGGTGGGTGAGGACTGGCTTCATGGTGGACAAGGATTGGGCTCATGATGGGTGAGGATTAGGTTAATGGTGGACAAGGATTGGGTTCACGGTTGGTGAGGATTTTGTTTATGGTGGGTGAGGACTGGCGTTATGGTGGACAAGGATTGGGTTCATGGTGGGTGAGGATTGGGTTCATGGTGGGTGAGGACTGGCTTTATGGTGGACAAGGATTGGGTTCATGGTGGGTGAGGACTGGCTTTGTGGTGGACAAGGATTGGGTTCATGGTGGGCGAGGATATGGTTCAGCCATCTTTGGGCATACAGATTGTAAAGTCTTTTTAAATCTTTAATACTATGAAATCTTCATTCGAATGATTCAGCTACATTTCAGGAACTGCTCTTCATTAATGTACAGAAATCAGTCAGCGATCTGCGATGATGTTTATTTCTTCCCAATTTATTAAAAATACATTTATTAAATCAACGTCTTGGTTATTCCTGTAGTTTTAGTGGACCTGACCCACAATCTGTCATATACTGTACAATTATGCTGAGTCCTGTGTCCGTGTGACCCTTCCAGGTACTTATTCCCTCTCACAGAGATCACAGGACTCCCCCTGACAATGCCTCCATCTGCTTTTCTCTGCGGAAGGACGGAGCCATGTTTGTTCAGGAATCATCTGGGGGTCACCATTGCCTCAGTCAGTGACATGTAACAGAAATATTTCTTGGGATTTCCTCAACCAACTAAACTCCATCTCTGGTTGGAGAGGATGGATGACTCCCGGGGTTGGTTCTGAGTGGCGTCCGCTCCCCCTTACCTCATGCCCAACGCTGCTGCTGTATGACCTTCTCACACGCTGTCTCTGGATCTGCTGTACTTTTCTTTTTTAACTTGAGTTTTATTAAAAAAAAAAAATCTCAGCAAAAATGACAGGATTTCAAACATCACACTGCAAATAAAAAGATATACTGATTGCCAGAATATAAAACCGTCGAACCTACAAAGTGCTGAAATATAATACTGAGAATGAATATAAAGGCCATTTGTCAGTTTGTTTCACCAACTACAACAGGAGGAAACTGAGAGCTTTGGAGGTCACAACCCAACAGAAACAACCAGCATTCCGCCTGTCATGTCTGTATGTGGTCCAGAGGATGAACCTTCAGATATACATGGATCAGTACAGAACACGAACCCTAGGGCTCCTTTACACCCCATAACCCTAGAAAAATGGGTTAGAGTTCTATAGGAACCCCAAGGTAATGGGTTAGAGTTCTATAGGAGCCCCAGGGTAATGGGTTAGAGTTCTACAGTCATGGCCGAAATTGTTGGCACCCTTGATATTTTTCCTGAAAATCAAGTATTTCACACAAAAAAGGTATTGCATTAACACATGTTTTGCTATACACATGTTTATTCCCTTTGTATGTATTGGAACAAATATAAAACAGAGGCAGAAAAGCAAATATGACATAATGTCACACAAAACCCCAAAAATGGGCTGGACAAAAGTATTGGCACCCTTAACTTAATATTTGGTTGCACACCCTTTGGAAAACATAACTGAAATCAGTCGCTTCCTATAACCATCAATAAGCTTCTGACACCTCTCACCCGGAATTTTGGACCACTCTTCCTTTGCAAACAGCTCCAGGTCTCTCTTATTGGAAGGACACCTTTTCCCAACAGCAATTTTAAGATCTCTCCACAGGTGTTCAATGGGATTTAGATCTGGGCTCATTGCTGGCCACTTCAGAACTCTCCAGCGCTTCTTTGCCATCCATTTCTGAGTGCTTTTTGACGTATGTTTGGGGTCATTGTCCTGCTGGAAGACCCAGGATCTTGGACGCAAACCCAGCTTTCTGACACTGGGCCCTACAGTGCGACCCAAAATCCTTTGGTAATCCTCAGATTTCATGATGCCTTGCACACAGTCAAGGCACCCAGTGCCAGAGGCAGCAAAACAACCCCAAAACATCATTGAACCTCCACCATATTTTACCGTAGGTACTGTGTTTTGTTCTTTGTAGGCCTCATTCCGTTTTCGGTAAACAGTAGAATGATGTGCTTTACCGAAAAGCTCTATCTTGGTCTCATCTGTCCACAAGACGTTTTCCCAGAAGGCTTTTGGCTTACTCAAGTACATTTTGGCAAACTGTAGTCTTGCTTTTTTATGTCTCTGTGTCAGCAGTGGGGTCCTCCTGGGTCTCCTGCCATAGCGTTTCATTTCATTTAAATGTCGACGGATAGTTCGCGCTGACACTGATGCTCCCTGAGCCTGCAGGACAGCTTGAATGTCTTTGGAACATGTTTGGGGCTGCTTATCCACCATCCGGACTATTCTGCGTTGCAATCTTTCATCAATTTTCCTCATCCGTCCACGACCAGGGAGATTAGCTACAGTGCCATGGGTTGCAAACTTCTTGATAATGTTGCGCACTGTGGACAAAGGCAAATCTAGTTCTCTGGAGATGGACTTGTAACCTTGAGATTGTTGATATTTTGCCACAATTTTGGTTCTCAGGTCCTCAGACAGTTCTCGTCTCCTCTTTCTGTTGTCCATGCTTAGTGTGGCACAGACAGACACACAATGCAAAGGTTAAGTGAACGTCTCTCCTTTTTATCTGCTTTCAGGTGTGATTTCTATATTGCCCACACCTGTTACTTGCCCCAGGTGAGTTTACAGGAGCATCACATGCTTGTAACATTCTTATTTATCCGCAGTTGTGAAAGGGTGCCAATACTTTTGTCCAGCCCATTTTTGGAGGTTTGTGTGACATTATGTCGAATTTGCTTTCTTTCCTCCCTTTTTTTGTTTTGTCCCAATACACACAAAGGGAATAAACATGTGTATAGCAAAACATGTGTTAATGCAATACGTTTCGTGAGAAATACATGATTTCCTGGAGAAATATCAAGGGTGCCAACAATTTCGGCCATGACTGTATAGGAACCCTAGGGTAATGGGTTAGTGTTCTATAGGAACCCCAAGGTAATGGGTTAGAGTTCTATAGGAACCCTAGGGTAATGGATTAGAGTTCTATCAGAACCCCAAGGTAATGGGTTAGAGTTCTATAGGAACCCTAGAGAAATGGGTTAGAGTTCTGTAGGAACCCCAAGGTAATGCATTAGAGTTCTATAGGAGCCCCAAGGTAATGGGTTAGAGTTCTATAGGAGCCCTAGGGTAATGGGTTAGAGTTCTATAGGAACCCTAGGGTAATGGGTTAGAGTTCTATCAGAACCCCAAGGTAATGGGCTAGAGTTCTATAGGAACCCTAGAGAAATGGGTTAGAGTTCTGTAGGAACCCCAAGGTAATGGGTTAGAGTTCTATCGGAACCCCAAGGTAATGGGTTAAGGCGTTCTATAGGAAGCCTAGGGTAATGGGTTAGAGTTCTATAGGAAGCCTAGGGTAATGGGTTAGAGTTCTATCGGAACCCCAAGGTAATGGGTTAGAGTTCTATCGGAACCCCAAGGTAATGGGTTAAGGCCTTCTATAGGAACCCCAGGGTAATGGGTTAGAGTTCTATAGGAACCCTAGGGTAATGGGTAAGAGTTCTATAGGAACCCTAGGGTAATGGGTTGGAGTTCTATAGGAACCCTAGGGTAATGGGTTGGAGTTCTATAGGAACCCTAGGGTAATGGGCTAAGGAGTATATAAGAGCCGTAAGAGTCTAGCCCTAAAATAGGGGGATCCCTGGAAGTTGTGTCCTGCTCTGTAGTTTCGCGATCCCCAGTTGTGTCCTGCTTTATAGTTGGGGGATCCCCAGAAGTTGTGTCCTGCTCTGTAGTTGTGCGATTCCCCAGTTGTGTCCTGTTCTGTAGTTGAGGATCCCTGAAAGCCGTGTCCTGCTCTGTAGTTGAGGATCCCCGGATGTTGTGTCCTGCTCCGTAGTTGGTGGATCCCCAGAAGTTGTGTCCTGCTCTGTAGTTGGGGGATCCCCAGAAGTTGTGTCCTGTTCTGTAGTTGGGGTAACCCACTTTATTAGGTTTCGATTTGCTTGGTATGTGTTGTGGTTTTGCTGGACTGTGTTCATGTGATGGTCATGTGCCCTATTCACTGTTTTAGGTGTCTGGAAATTCTGAGGAAAACTCTTCCTACACATTAACATCCAGGCCATATTCATCTTATTCTGAAGAAAGTCAAGCTTTCCTTTCAGCTGAATCCCTCTATTAGTTGTATCCTTCTGTATAACACAGCTGAACACAAAGTAGAAGAGTCCCTCTATTAGCTGTCTCAGGGGAACACGATGGTTTGGCACCTTCAGGATTCTTTTCATAAACCGTTCTCTACCAATAGGTCCAATCAGGGTGAAGGAAGTCAGGTGTGGATTAAGGTGGGGCCTGGGTGTGGAAGCTGGCTGCACTGAATGGTCTATGGTGTGATTGATATAGGGCGTGGCCCTGCCTTCTACTCTCTGATCACTCAGATCCGTACAATTCGTTCTAATAAAGCCGCTCACATAAACCCAAAGCCGTCAGCAGAGTAATCTCAATTTATTTTCAGTTTCATTACTCAAAATATTTTCAGAATATGTGGACATGATTAAGGCAAATGGAATAAAAATTAAATTAAAACAAATAACATCATGAAAAATAATTAAAGCTATAGTACTCCTTATATACCTGAAAAGTGAAATAAATATGCATTACAAACAAATGCCACAACTCCATGTGGTGATAAAGAATACCAATGGCCTCGTATAGAAGTGTCTCAGTGTGGACACCTGACCAACACACTGACCTACATGACCCAAAGTATGTGAACCCCTCCCCTCCAGCTGATGGTAATCCTCCATCATACAAAGACATTGGAGACAATTGTGCTCTTCCAGCCTTGTGGTAACAGTTTGGTGAAGACCCTTTTCTGTCCCCCCATGACTGTCCCCAGTGTACAAAGCCAGCTCCATAAAGACATGGAGGACCAGTTTGGTGAAGACCCTTTTCCGTCCCCCATGACTGTCCCCCGTGTACAAAGCCAGATCCATAAAGACATGGAGGACCAGTTTGGTGAAGACCCTTTTCTGTCCCTCCATGACTGTCCCCCGTGTACAAAGCCAGCTCCATAAAGACATGGATGACCAGTTTGGTGAAGACCCTTTTCTGTCCCCCCATGACTGTCCCCCGTGTACAAAGCCAGCTCCATAAAGACATGGAGGACCAGTTTGGTGAAGACCCTTTTCTGTTCCCCCATGACTGTCCCCCATGTACAATGCCAGCTCAATAAAGACATGGAGGACCAGTTTGGTGAAGACCCTTTTCTGTCCCCCCATGACTGTCCCCCGTGTAGAAAGTCAGCTCCATAAAGACATGGATGACCAGTTTGGTGAAGACCCTTTTCTGTCCCCCCCATGACTGTCCCCCGTGTACAAAGCCAGCTCCATAAAGACACAGATGACCAGTTTGGTGTAGAGCAGTGTTTCTCAACTCCAGTCCTCATGGACCCCCAACAGGTCATGTTTTCAGGATTTCCCTCAGATGAAACAGCTGTGGTAATTACTAAGGCAGTGAAACTGATCAAATCACCTGTGCAAAATAATGGAAATCCTGAAAACATGACCTGTTGGGGGTCCATGAGGACTGGAGTTGAGAAACACTGGTGTAGAGGAACTCCAGTGTCCTGCACAAAGCCCTGACCTCAACCCTACTTTTGGAAGACCTTTGGCATAAGGCCTTCTCATGCATCATCTGTACCTGCCCTTAACCCTACCAAACATCTTCTGGATGAAGTTTTTTTATCCCAAAGGTGGTCATGGAGGAACCTCAGTGTCCTGTTCAGAGCCTTGACCTCAACCCTACTGAACACCTTTGGGATGAATTGGAACGGGGATGATGAGTCAGGTCTTCTCATCCAACATCAGTACCTGACCTCACAAATTCCCACAGACACCCTCCAAAATCTTGTAGGAAGCCTTCTCAAAAGAGTGTAGGATGGTAGAGACACAAAGTGGGGGGAACTCCGTATTAATAGTCATAGGGGGGGGCCATGATTCTGGAATGGGATATCAGACAACCTCATATAGGTGTGATGGTCAGGGGTTCACAGACTTTGGCTGTATAGTGTAGAAGGGTATTATTGACCTGCAGAAAAAATAAAATCGCTAAATGAACTGTGTAGCTGGTGCCCTCCGGTTCCATTACCAACCTTCCCCCAACATCCGCCCTGATCCACACCGAAGCTCTAGTACGTTCGGGTATGGGGCACTATGTGAATGTTCTCCCTGCCCCCATGTAGATCTCTGTGCCTGAGAAGCACGGGGGGGGGGGGGGGGGTGTGCAGCATTTGCATAGTGCCTGTGTTGGGTCTCAGTAAGGAATGGGAGTTCAGATAGGTGCGGTGAACGTAAGAAAAGACGATGCAGGGACCCTTACACAGCATGGGGGCCAGTGCGGATTCACATGCACCGCTCAATTCTACTCTCATACTTCAACACAGTGCACACAATAAAAGGGGTGACGGGTTTCCAGGGGTGACAAGGAATTCTTATTTCAAACATTTTGCACCCCTAAGAGCAGCTCACTCTCCAATGACGAGATGGGATTGATGGGTACATTGAATGCACTGTGCTGCTTCCCTTCGGCAGCCCGGCTGTAAATAGCCCGTCCAATACAATGACAGCTCAGTCACAAGGATGGTGGCAGAGAAGCCTGGGGCCCATTCACATCATGTGACACTGCGGGGAACGACCATGCATGATACGTCTTCTGTTCTCCTGCTTGTAGTGTCGGCATCTGCAGTACAACGCCCACCATTGTGGTGAACTTCGCTGATAAAAACATGGCAGGTGCGTTTTTCATGCATTGGGGGGAACCACTCATCATAAATAGACTGCCATGATACATAGAGGTGTGAATGGGTGGGCTGCATTGTGAAGAGGCTGGGAAGGGGGGGGAGGGGCGACATTAGTGGACAACATTAACTGTCTTCCTTTAAAGCCCAACTCAGAGCCCCGTTACAGCTGGCAAACGTGCGTCTTCCTCAGATGCAGGAACTCCCCTCTGTCCTTCAATTCAGGAAGTTTTCATTTTGGGGCTCCTGCTGTACTTCATGGACGCTCCGGAATTGTTGCTGAGCTCACATACCCCGGCGCTGATGCTATGTCTCCGCCCCCTCTGCTCTAGGCCAAACATATGGCCCCAGGCTCTGTTTTTGTAACTGGCCTGCAGCAGAGGGGGGCGGAGCCATGGCTGGGAGCTGAGAAACCTGTGGCCAGGAAGTACAAAAGGAGCTCCACCAATTCGGCATGTAAACTGATTTACGGGACATAAGAGAATTCCTGCAGGACAGCCATGTGCTTCTGAGGAACGTTTGGCTGCTGGAAAGCTGAGACGGTAAGTCGTATTCGGAGTTGGGCTGCAAAATCCATTTTGAACATTTAGCATCGAGACAAAACCTAAATACACAGAAGGACAGACGGACATTGGATACTGCAGAGTCCCCATAAATATCTCCAATAAATAAAATCAACCCAGAAGGTCATTTCCTGATCACTAGACTGCAATGAAGGGCTGACCGCATGGCACAGACCAGTTCTGACCAGTCACAAGGGCGTTACCAGTATGGAAACTGGACAGAAGTGGAAGTCTCTCCCCCAAACAACCAATGAGAGGCAGTAGAAAACAGAGGCATCTGATTGGACATGGTGGGTTTTCCTTCACAGAGTCATGGTGGGTGGAGATGTCCTGACCATCCCTGGAAGTATGGAAGGTGTTGCAAAGGAAAGTTTCTCGGATGCTGTGAGGTGGAAGTCCGGCAACATTGGGGTTTGCATGGAGTGGGGAAGGATGAAAAGCCATGCAGGTTTCAGAGATCTCCCCTCACTTCCATGCTATGGTGTCAGCAAGCACATAGACCACAAGAAAATCCTAATGGGAAGCAGAAGACAATGGCTCTCCACTTTATCAAACCTGTCTACCAGCCCTGAGGGAGGGGACACAGACCTCCAATATGTGTCGGCTCTCCGGGAACGTTCACTAAACATTCCAACTTCAAATAGAATACAGCAACATAGAACATTCTACTGGAGACCTTCTCAGTGTCCCTGCCCATACAGCATGTCAGCAGAAACCTTGTCATTGTGTCTAGGGTCCCTACGTGGACATGATCTGAGTGGAAACCTTCTCACTGTCCCTGTCTAGTGTCCCTGTGTGTACAGCATCTGAG